>NC_053398.1:71627805-71928125 GCF_905171765.1 Bufo bufo | reverse complement strand
CCTCAGTTAGAAAAACAGTTAACCCTTTGCGACAGAATGGCTCAATATTTTTAATAAAGGCCAATTGAAAATATAATTTTTCGCCAAAAATAAGTAACATGCAATCATAAGCAAAAATTGCCTCCAAAGGTGATTTTTTCTTTTACATGCACTCCCAGAGCCATAACTTTTTTTTCTGTTCACATAGACGTATGAGGTCTAGTTTTTTTTGCAGGAACAATATTATATTACATATCATGTAGTGGGAAGCTGGAAAAAAAAGGAATGACATTGTTAAAAAAAAAAAGAACAATTCTGGCATAGTTTAATGTGAAAATATAAAAAAGGTGGAGTGAAAAAACAAGTAGAAGGATAGGAACTTGGGGGTAGAATGAAAGTGCCAAGGGACTAGGGTCTTATATAAAGGAGTGTGGAGAGAAAATGATCATGAAAAGGTGACAATAAGGATCAGTAGAGGCTGCTGCCTGAAAGCCAATTCTAACTGCAAGGGTGAACTTAGGAGAATCCGAGAGCATAAAATATTGTATGTGAAGGAGCGCCAATACCACCAAAGCCACAAGTTAGTAGAATACCATAAAGGTAGAGGTGGAAAGTATATACGATCTGATGGAATTAAAACACTAAGGTAAATTAAGCATAATATGACATGACATGAAGCCTGATTCTCTGCTATGACATGAAGCCTGATTCTCTGCTATGGGACCTCTCTCCTCTGTCTGGGTCAGGGCCGGACTGGCCTGCCGGGATACCGGGAAATTTCCCGGTAGGCCGGCAAGCCTGAGGGCCGCAAGGCCGCGGCCCTGGTGACAAGTGGGGGCGGCCGCGGCCGGCGGCAGGGCAGAGCAGGAGATGAGCGCCTCCATTGTGGAAGCGCTCATTTCCATAGTCATCTGTATTGCCGTCCTCAGGACGGCAATACAGATGCCTGTGCTGCGGCAGAGGAGGGAGAGGTGTGTCCCCTCCTGTTCCTCTGATAGGCTGCCGGCCTAGTGCTGGCAGCCTATCAGAGGCCGGTGCAGGCGGCGCGATGACGTCATTGCGTCGCCTGAGCCGTATAGCGAGGGACACAGACGGAAGAGGCGGCCTGCATCGCATCACATCGCTGGAGGTAAGTATAAGTGTTTTTTTTATTTTTATATATAGGTACAATACTGGGCTGGCACATGATAATGGGGGGACTACTGGGCTGGGCTGGCACATGATAAGGGGGGCTACTGGGCTAGCACATAAGGGGGGACTACTGGGCTGGGCTGGCACATGATAAGGGGGGCTACTGGGCTGGCACATGATAATGGGGGGACTACTGGGCTGGGCTGGCACATGATAAGGGGGGCTACTGTGCTGGCACATGATAAGGGGGACTACTGGGCTGGGCTGGCACATGATAAGGGGGGCTACTGGGCTGGCACATGATAAGGGGGGACTACTGGGCTGGCACATGATAAGGGGGGGACTACTGGGCTGGCACATGATAAGGGGGGACTACTGGGCTGGGCTGGCACATGATAAGGGGGGCTACTGGGCTGGCACATAAGGGGGGACTACTGGGCTGGCACATAAGGGGGGACTACTGGGCTGGCACATGATAAGGGGGGCTACTGGGCTGGCACATGATAAGGGGGGACTACTGGGCTGGCACATGATAAGGGGGGACTACTGGGCTGGCAGATGATAAGGGGGGCTACTGGCACATGATAAGGGGGGACTACTGGGCTGGCACATGATAAGGGGGGCTACTGGCCCATAAGGGGGGCTACTGGCACATAAGGGGGCTACTGGCACATAAGGGGGGCTACTGGCACATGGTAAGGGGGGCTACTGGCCCATAAGGGGGGCTACTGGCCCATAAGGGGGGCTACTGGCACATAAGGGGGCTATTGGCACATAAGGGGGCTACTGGCACATAAGGGGGGCTACTGGCACATAAGGGGGGCTACTGGCACATGATATGGGGGGGCTACTGGCACATGATATGGGGGCACTCTGGCTACTGGCACATGATATGGGGGCACTCTGGCTACTGGCACATGATATGGGGGTACTCTGGCTACTGGCACATGATATGGGGGCACTCTGGCTACTGGCACATGATAATGGGGGGGCTCTGACTACTGGCACATGATATGGGGGGGGCTCTGGCTACTGGCACATGATATGGGGGGCTCTGGCTACTGGCAAATGATGGTGGGGGGGCTCTTATTTCTGGCACATGATTGGGGGCACTCTGGCTACTGGCACATGATGGTGGGGGGGCTCTTATTACTGGCACATGATTGGGGGCATCTATGGGGGCACATCTTACTGCAGATTATTGGGGGGCACTATAGGGGCATCTACTGAGGCTAAAAAGAAGATATTTTATATGGGGGCTCTGTATAGGGGCATTTTATACTGGGACACATTATGGTGGGTACTATGGGGAAGGGGGGGAGAGGAGCACTATGGGGGTCATCTACGGGGGCACTGAGAAGGGGTATTTTATATTGGCACATTATGTGAACATTAGCTCAACTGGGGGCATTACAAAGGGGTATGTTTTGCATATTATAAGGAGAATTATTACTACTGGGGGGGGGGGCATTATGGTGGGCTTTATTACTCCCCCATGGTATGACCCCCTAGTAGAAGCACCAGCCTCCCCCTGCTCTGCTATCCCTCTGCCCTTTCTCCAAATCCTTATTATGAAATCTTTCTCATTAGGATAAAGCACAACATCAGCTCCACCGGGCCCCCAGCCAAGTGTTGAAGTGGTGTCCGAGATCCCCAAGGGCCAAGTCAAGTAACTGTAAGTTTTTATGGGGGTTCTACAAAAGAGCTATCGTGGGGCAAAGTTCATCTTCGTGTTTACACACGTGTTTTAAAATTAATGCTTTCTCCTATTATAAACAAGTAAATAATGACGCAATGCCGTGGGGCTGGTATGCAACTTTTTCCAGGGCTGGTTTTTATCCCCAGTCCGGCCCTGGTCTGGGTGCCGGGGCCTAAAAAAATCTGACAATGGCCTGTTCCAGTGGTTGGTGACATGAAGCATGATTCTCTGCTATGACATGAAGCCTGATTCTCTGCTTTGACATGAAGCTTGATTCTCTGCTATGACATGAAGCCTGATTCTCTGCTATGACATGAAGCCTGATTCTCTGCTATGGGACCTCTCTCCTCTGTCTGGGTGCCGGGGCCTAAAAATATCTGACAATGGCCTGTTCCAGTGGTGGGTGACATGAAGCCTGATTCTCTGCTATGACATGAAGCCTGATTCTCTGCTATGACATGAAGCCTGATTCTCTGCTATGACATGAAGCCTGATTCTCTGCTATGACATGAAGCCTGATTCTCTGCTATGGGACCTCTCTCCTCTGTCTGGGTGCCGGGGCCTAAAAATATCTGACAATGGCCTGTTCCAGTGGTGAGTGACATGAAGCATGATTCTCTGCTATGACATGAAACCTGATTCTCTGCTATGGGACCTCTCTCCTCTGTCTGGGTGCCGGGGTCTAAATATCTGACAGTGGCCTGTTCCAGTGGTGGGTGACATGAAGCCTGATTCTCTGCTATGGGACCTCTCTCCAATTGATATTGGTTAATTTTTATTTATTTTATTTTTATTTTAATTCATTTCCCTATCCACATTTGTTTGCAGGGGATTTAACTACATTTTGCTGCCTTTTGCAGCACTCTAGCCCTTTCCTGGGCTGTTTTACAGCCTTTTTAGTGCCGAAAAGTTCGGTTCCCCATTGACTTCAATGGGGTTCGGGTTCGGGACGAAGTTCGGGTCGGGTTCGGATCCCGAACCCGAACATTTCCGGGAAGTTTGGCCGAACTTCTCGAACCCGAACATCCAGGTGTTCGCTCAACTCTAACCATCAGTCCTGTGTCATGCCAACAGTAAAGCATCCTGAGACCATTTATGTGTGGGGTTGCTTCTCATTCAAGAGAGTGGGCTCACTCACAATTTTGGCCAAAAACACAGCCATGAATAAAGAATGAAACCAAAACACCCACCAACAGCAACTTCTTCCAACAATCCAACAACAGTTTGGTGAAGAACAAAGCATTTTCCAGCAGGATGGAGCACCGTGCCATAAGGCAAAAGTGATAACTAAGTAGCTCGGGGACCAAAACGTTGACATTTTGGGTCCATGGCCTGGAAACTCCACAGATCTTAATCCCATTGAGAACTTGTGGTCAATCCTCAAGAGGTGGGTGTACAAACAAAAACCCACTAATTCTGACAAACTCCAAGAAGTGATTATGAAAGAATGGATTGCTATCAGTCAGGAATTGGCCCAGAAGTTGATTGAGAGCATGCCCAGTCAAATTGCAGAGGTCCTGAAAAAGAAGGGCCAACACTGCAAATACTGACTCTTTGCATAAATGTCATGTAATTGTCGATAAAAGCCTTTGAAACGTTTGAAGTGCGTGTAATTATATTTCACTACATCACAGAAACAACTGAAACAAAGATCTAAAAGCAGTTTAGCAGCAAACTTTGTGAAAACTAATATTTGTGTCATTTTAAAAACTTTTGGCCACGACTGTAGGGCAATCCTGTTTTCGAACGTCATCTGGGAGGTAGCCTCGAGTTGTTCAGCTACGCCTTTTATAGCATATCTAGTGTAGTTTAAAAACCGCTGCTGATTATAGTAAATGTAATTGATCCAGGCCACATTTTTGTTAATGGTCACTAAGGGAATAAGGGATTCAAATCCTGCCTTGACTTCATCTCTGGCCTTGAAATCATTTGGTACTCCTCTAGGAACCCCTATGGAGTCTAAGTAGACGTGTGGATCCAGACTCCCTGCTACTTCTCTCCTATTTCTACGGGAAGCGATCAGATTTTTCATATCAGCTGTAGCTACAGACCGTCCTCTGCCTACATCCGCAGGCAAAATATGGACTAAGTATATATTCCCCAGCATCCCCTGGACTGGGGTTCTCTATTGTCAGAGTCAGTGGCATATTGGATCCAGTCTTCCCAAGCCAAGAGCAACCACCGGTCTTTCTAATGGTCATACGGGTAAGGAGTGGTTTACCATTTTTATCCACTCGATCTAGTGCACTTGTGGGTTTATATCCCCAGTCAGGGCCCGTGGTCCAGCCAACAGAGCCCCAATATGCACAATTCTTTCCCCAATAATCATCTGTTACACATATGTATATTGTGCCATCCACATAAGCATTACATTGCTGCCCTGGGGTTGGACAGGGCTTTACTATGTTACAGTAGTCAACCTTAAATACCGCCACATGGACAGCTGAGGAGTTATACCAAAATATGGTGTTGACCTGTGAATCTTCCTGTTCTTGTGTAATGGCTGTCTGGACTCCATGGACCATCACTGTTTTAGACTGAGGTCCAGACGATTGGGGTAGAAGTAGAATCAATACAACAATACGACATAAAAGGATATACATCATCATGATGGTCTGGTCAGTGATCTTCTTCTCCCGAGATTTTGACTCGTTTGCAATGGGATGCGTGTATCCAGGTAGGTTTTCCCTCCAATTTCACTGAGGTGGGTGTTGTGAGCAGGATCAGGTATGGACCTTCAAATCTGGGTTCAAGGGTAGACCTCACGTGCTTCCTCACCACCACACATTCACCTGGTTTCAATGTGTGAGAGTCATTCAAATCGTTGGGATCTGGAATAGAAGAAAATACTGACGCATGTATGTTAGACAATTGTTTACATAAGGTTATTACATATTTTGCAACTGACTCATAATGCATTTGTATTTGTTGTGGGAAGTATCGTCCAAGACGAGGCCCTGACCCAAACAAAATCTCATGTGGTGTGAGTTTATGTGGAGGTTTTGGGGTGTGCCTGACAGAAAAGAGCACAATAGGCAAACAATGTATCCAAAGGAGTCCTGTCTCCCTGGTCATTTTCAATTTAGATTTCAGTATCCCATTTAAGCGTTTCACTTTTCCGCTCGATTGTGGTTTGTAGGGTGTGTGATAGGCTAAATGTGACCCTATCATCTTCCAAACTTCCTGGGTTAAGCTAGCAGTGAATGCTGGGCCCTGATCACTCTCAATGAACTCAGGTACTCCGAACCTACAAACAGTTTCTGCATTAGTTTTTTAGCAGATGTCATAGCTGTCTGATTTCGGACGGGGCAGGCTTCTGGCCACCCAGAGAACAAGTCTACCACTACTAGCACGTATTGAAACCCTTGACACATTGGCATCTGGATGTGGTCAATTTGAATTTGTTGAAATGGGTACTGGGCTTTGGGGAGACATTTAGTTGGTGTGGGCTCTGTTCTTCCTGGATTACATTGTGCCCAGATTCGGCAAGATTGGCATGTTCTAACCAAAACTGGGGTAATTCCTGGTGCTACCAAGATCTTGTCAATCAGTTCTTTCATGATGGTTTTAGACACATGAGTAGGGCCATGAGCCAGACTAGCTACCATGGGGTATAGACTTCTGGGAAGGCACACTCTTTTCCTATGAGTCCATAGTCCGTTTTCTTCCTTGATAGCAGTTTCTTTCTTCCAAGTACCTTTTTCACCTGGGGTGGCCTGTTCCTGCATTTTCTTCAGCAGGTCCCACGTAACAAGTTCTTCAGTGGATTCAGTAATCCACATCACTGGGGAGGGCAATGTCACATCTTCTTCTCCTTGTATAGCTGCCTTTTTTGCAGCCTGATCAGCTAGGGCGTTTCCCCTAGCTTCTGGGGTGTCTGCCTTTGCATGAGCCTTTATTTTTACAACTGCCACCTGAACTGGCAGCAATACGGCTGCCATACGGGTTGATACTGCCACAGTATTTTTTATGGGGGTTCCAGCAGCTGTTAGAAAGTCACGTGCCTTCCATATGGCTCCAAAGTCGTGGACCACTCCATGGGCGTATCTTGAGTCAGTATAGATGTTGGCTGTGGATTCTTTAGCCATAGTACATGCTTCTGCTAGAGCCAGCAGTTCAGCCTCCTGAGTCGATTGATGTGGGCTCAGTTTCTTGGAACATAGGACTTCAAATTCACTGGTGACTGCCATACCAGTATGAAACCTTCCTTTGTCATCGGCATACCTGGAGCCGTCCACAAATAGGATCCACTGTGGATTTGTCAGTGGAGTTTCACTGATATTGGGCGGAGTCCCTACTTCAGCTTCCATCAGTTCTAGGCAGTCATGTTCTGTGTTTTCATAGGATGAGTTCCTTGCTGTCCAGAGTTCTTCTTCTTGTAAGTCTTCTTCCGCTTGCATGTCTATGAAATCCAGTTCTTTTTCCTCCGATTCATCACACTCCCCCCTTGGAAGAGGAAGTAGGGCTGCGGGATTTATGATATGACACCTTTGGATTGTAATATTAGCAGGAGGCTGCACTTGAGTCTAAGGTGACGCTGAGTTGTAAGATGTTTTGGTTGTGTTTATTGCAATATGGTAGATATATCATGTGGAGCCAGGATTGTAAGTGGATGACCTAACACAATATCAGATGTAGTGTCAAGGAGCAGGCTAGCTGCATGGACAGCCTTGACACAAGAAGGAGCAGCTCGAGCCACAGGGTCTAATCTTTTGGAATAGTATCCTATAGGGTGATTTCGGCCACCATGTGCTTGGGTGAGGACTCCAGTGGCATGGCCCTTCTTTTCCATAATGTACAATTTAAAGGGCAGGCTGTAATTAGGAATACCTAGTGCAGGAGCAGCTGATATGACCTTTTTTAGTTTGCAAAATGACTGGTGCGCTTCAGGTGTGAGAGTAAAGGGTTTAGAAGCATCACATGGAATACAGTCATATAATGGCTGCATGAGGATGCTAGCATCTTGGATCCAAGGTCTGCAATATGACACGAGACCTAGGAAAGTCTGCAGTTGGTTGGGGGTCTCAGGAATTTGAATGTTTGTGATAGTTTTAAGTCTGGCTTCAGTCAGATGTTTACAACCTTTGGAAATGCAGTGTCCAAGAAATACAACCTTGGGGAGGCAAAACTGAAGCTTACTCCTGGAAACTTTGCAGCCTACTGTGGATAGGAAATGGAGAAGGGAAATGGACATTTTCAGGGCCACTTCCTGTGAAGGGGCACACAGCAGAAGGTCATCCACATATTGTAATAGCTCCACTTGTGGGTGTTCAGCTTGCCATGGTGTGAGCACCGTTGACATGGCTTTTGTGAAACAGGAAGGACTATTCTGTGCTCCCTGTGGTAACATTGTCCATGTATATTGATGATTCAGATGTGTAAAAGCGAATAAGTATTGTGAGTCAGGGTATAGAGGGACTGAAAAGAATGCATTTGCAAGGTCTATGACAGTAAACATTTCAGCTGTTGGTGGAATGCCTGAGAGTAGCGTGTGTGGATTGGGCACCACTGGGGTATCTAGGATGGTGCACTCATTGACCACCCGTAGGTCATGGACCATCCTATATACAGGGGGTTGACCTTTTATTCTCTTTTTCTTAATGGGGTACAATGGAGAATTACAGGGAGAGGACGTTAGCTTAACTGCCCCATTTTCCAACAAGTCTTGGACCTGATGTGAGATAGCATCTTGTTGGGAACTAGACAGTGGGTATTGAGCCTTATAGGGTAGGCACTGGAAGCCTACCAATATCTGCAGATCCTTTTGCCCATAAACTAGATGGTAATTGATCAAGCTCAGGGGCTTCAGCTGAGCTGTCCTTAACCTCTGCCTGTACTGTCTGCAGAGCCATGAGTGCACAAGTTTGTTCAGGATTTAGGCCGGTGGAGAGAGTAACAGTGCCGTCTTCATGGAACTGTATATTGGCCTGTATCTTTTGTAAGAAATCAGCACCAAGTAAATTAAGGGGGCAGGTGCTACTTACAACAAATTGGGATAAAGTTCCCAGAGGCAAGTGTAACTGAGGACTGCAACTTGATACCTCTAAAGATTTGGTGGTGGGATTATGTTGGACAACACCTTCAAGTCCATAGCATGGAAGGGTTATGTCAGTAAGCCAATGTGGAAGGGCGACAGTCTCAGAGAGTACACTGCGGGCTGCACCAGTGTCAATTAGAAATGGGATGTCTTTTCCGGCCACCTCCAAAGTTATACTGGGGGAGGGGCCGGCAGGAGCGGCGGTGACTGCCATATACTGTGAAAACCCTCCTGACACTGGTTTGCCTGCCTCCTAGACTGGAGGGGGAGGAAAGTCTGACTGTTGTTGACTTCCCCTTTCTTGGTAAGCTTGCCACAGATGGCGACTTCGACAATAGCGTTTGATATGACCTGGCCTGCCACACCCAAAACAGACTCGGGGCAAGGACTGATTGTCTGCACTCATTACAGCCATTATGGCTCGCGTTTTCCTTGGGGTATTTGCTTCCAACCCTTTTGCTATCTGTTCTAACTGGTCAAAGGGCAAGGACTTCCATTCAGGAGGGACTGAAATTAACAGTTTGTTTATTTCTGGGCGCAGACTGTCCACTAGGGTACGGGATAGAAGGCGCATGTGGACAAGTTCTTTCAGATTAAATCCCATGTCCTGATAAGTTTGTTTAACCCTCAGTGCAAACTTCTCTGTAGATTCTGTTTTATCTTGTGTAATATCTTGTAGCGTAGAAGACTGTTCTGCTAACTTCTCCTTTGCCCACGCTTGCAGTCCATGTATGAAGTGTATTCCAGAATCTTCATCACGGGGATCAAAATTGGCCCCGTTCAAAGTGGGCTCTTTTATGTGGTCTAGCACTATAGAGGAATAATCTCCTGTTTTGTTTTCTACTATACTCTTTAAATCGGACCATGTGCAGCCATATGTTTGATAAACCTGCAGCATTTTCCTGTAGAATGGCATGGGATGTGTTTCTGGGTCAGGCAGCATATTCACTATGGTGAACAGCTGTTGTGGTGTGAAAGAAACATATTTGGGTGGTCCGGTGGGTGGTCTTATCTGGCCAAAAGTGTTAACTATAGTTTCATAAGTTTTGAGTTCTGTATCCTTTATCTGATCACGTAGGGTATTTAGTTGCTCTTGGAAATCCGTGCTATGGGGGAACAACCGTCTAATGGTTGCAATTTCATCTGGGGTGCCTTCATATAGATCACCGGGTCCCCCTGGTGACTGTGCAAAAGATCTTGTATTAAGACTGGGGCTAACTGGTTGATCACCTACGGGGGTACTAGTACTGTCTGCAGGATATTGCTCTTCTGACTCTTGTGCCATATTACCAGTAGTTGTCACTGCCTCACCTTTTTCATCCTTTCCGGCAACCATGATATTCATAGGTACCTGTTTAACTGTCCCATCTGGATAGACTATGGGATATAATGGAGTAGCTTTTGAGATGGGAGGTTTTGGGCAGAGAGGTATCTCTGGTCCCCTATGGGGCGGTGGCTGTGGCCAAGATGGTGCAGTGGCTGGGACTGGGAGGGTACTCACAGGAAACATGGACACATGATGATGTGGGCGTGGTGCCCCACATGCTAGACAATTTTTTCTAAAGATTGGATCCTGTTGTCCACATACATTACAAACCCATGCATCATCATTTAACTTGACGCCATTTTTATAGGGCGGTGGCCAGTCAGCACTTCCTAATTTCTTCATGGTACAAACAAACATCTTTAACTTTTTATCATATTCCTGACATCCTCCCGTCTCCTCAAATTCCTTACTACAATCCCGCCATGCTCTGACTAGTGGAGTTAACTTTTGATCCTCTAGTTTTCCTCGTTATTCCTCCAACAAGTTGTCCCATGTTTCACTACACAGGGTTCCACCTTTTGGTATACCAAAGTTCTTTTCTAACCTACTGAAACCCTTTAACCTTTCTGTCTTTCACATACCGGGTAGGTATGAAAGAGTCCTCCTTCAAACTCTCAGAGTTTCCCATCGCAACTCACTCTGTGGTCGTGCTTGAGCCTACTGGGCCTACTGGAGCTGACCAGGGGAAGGACTAGACGGATACGTGCCTGCAGCCTGCTTTGAGTCTAATTCTGAGGCAAAACACTGGCCAGCAGATTAAACCGATTCCTCCCCTTCTGAGACCTCTTCAGTGATGGACAGGTACTCTGACTGTCGGTCAGGTTCAGGCACATGAGGCAATCTTTGACAGGCTCAGTAGTGATCTCGTCTCCTTTCCCACGTTCAACAAGGCAACACAATAGCAACTGTCACAAAGATCTTCATCTTCCAAAGTATACACTATTTAACTGTGGGGTTCTTACTCACATGCCCTCGAAGATGCCCCAGACTGCTGCCGCACCCCTCCCTCAGACTGATTGTGAGAGGCTACACCAGGGGACACAATACAAGTAGGATAACTTCTATTTTCCTACCTTATTTTACGGGCTGCAGTCCCGGTGTCCGTTAGTGCGCCTCCCCTCGTCTGGTCTCCGGGGTTACGGGAACAGGGGGTCCTCTCCTCGAGCCCCACGTTGGGTGCCAAAGTTGTCTTGGTCCTGGTTCGGTTCTGACTCAAACGTCAGTAACTTTGTGACAGCTGTTTCCAATTATTTTATTCTTAGGCAATATTGCAATCTGTTCGCATAGAGAGAGGAACTGACTCACCACAGAGACAATACTCTGTTTTATTTGAGGAAGTTCAATTTTTTTATAGTCCCTTATCAGGGTGTTATCTAATAATCTAATAAGCATTTATGATAGGCATAATATTAATGTCCATTATCTCAAGTACACGTACTTAGTTCTGCAGTTCTGCAATTCGCTATATATGGATATAAAAGTGCGCAGATTATGTTATCCTATCGCATACAAGCTTTATTCTTATGTATGTCATGTGCTTAATGTACTTCTATAAAAAAAAAAAAAAGCATATGATTATTTGGTAATAGCAATACTGAAAAGGGGAAGTAGGGGAGAAGAAGGAGGGGGAGAGACATACATGGAGAGACAAGAGGAATCATGAGAGAGAGAGATAGAAATGATTCAAGGATAAGAATACATTCTGTCATCCCATAATTCCATAACAGCACGACTAGGCCCTCCTTAACCCCCATTATGCGTAAATCCCACAAAAGGCACTTTCGGAGCCCATTTTGGAAGAAGGACCTTCGGAAGACTTAAAAACCATGCAACCAAGCAAATCCCCTGGTCCAGATGGACTACTTGCATCTTATTATAAGAAGTTCTTACCTCTACTGCAGGCTCCACTCATTAAGGCCCTTAACACGATAGCAACAGGAACCCCTCTTCCCAGAGACATGACTCATGCACACATCACAGTTATACATAAGAAGGGAAAGGATCCAGCAGCCTGTGCGAGTTATCGCCCAATCTCATTACTTAATGTAGACCTCAAGCTTTTTGCCAAAATCTTAGTCACGTGCCTAGCTCCTCTATTATCAAGCCTGGTCCACTCTGACCAAGTGGGCCTTATCCCATCCAGGGAGGTCTGAGACAATACCACCAAAGTACTGAACCTGATTCACCAAGCTAAACTTAAGCATGTGCCATTCTGCCTTTTGTCCACAGACGCTGAAAGGGCTTTTGATAGGGTGAGCTGGCAGTGGATATTTGAAGTCCTAAACCATATAGGCATAGACGGCTCAATGATGGCCTGGATCCGCTTCTTATATACCAGCCCCTCTGCGGCAACAAAGGTGAATGGGATTTTATCACCCACGTTTGAAATACAAAATGGGACAAGACAGGGTTGGCCCCTATCACCCTTGATTTTCGTGCTCTCCTTAGAGCCTTTACTCCGAACAATACGGTTGAACCCTAATATCACGGGTCTTGCAGTAGGGGGC
The DNA here is from genome assembly GCF_905171765.1 of Bufo bufo. Taxonomy (NCBI): domain Eukaryota; kingdom Metazoa; phylum Chordata; class Amphibia; order Anura; family Bufonidae; genus Bufo; species Bufo bufo. Next base: position 71,915,445 of record NC_053398.1, on the reverse strand, counting down.
AGGAATATAAAATTGCTGCATATGCAGATGACCTAATGTTTACAATCGCAAAGCCCATGACATCTTTCCAGAATCTGATTACCAAATTTAATACTTACCAGACGATGACTAATCTAAAAATTAACTTTCAAAAGTCAGAGGCCTTAAATATTTCGCTGTCCAGCTCCTTGGAATCCAACTTAAGGACCTTTTTCCCATTTCCGATGGTCAGCTGGAGTGGTTAAATATTTAGGAACTTGGATTCCGAAAGAATTTAGTTAAATCTACATTAGAAACTATACCCCCTTGCTAGGTCGGATTAAAGGAGACCCCACGAAATAAGCAAAGGGTATGTAGACATGGTTTGGCCGTTTAAAATGAATATCCTCCTACGCCTACTGTACCTATTCCAGACTCTCCCAATTAAACTACCTCCCAATTTCTTTGTCAAAATACACTGAGACCTATTCAACTTTATTTGGGCGTGCAAGAGCCCGAGGCTGGCCCGTTCTCTACTTCATATCCCGAAGGAACCCTCCCCGTTCCTTCGGGATATAAAGCAGAGAGCGGGCCAGCCTCGGACTGTGGATCCCAGACCCTAGAAAATATTATGCAGCTACCATGCTTCAGCAGGTGATGGACTGGTGTCGACACGCGCCCTTTAAGCAATGGGTCATTATTGAACAGCATCGCTCTCGAGCCCCTCTAGCGCTCTTGCCCTGGGCAATGATGTGTACACCAACCGCACTTTCCTCTCACCCCACCATAGGCCCTACCCTATTCCAATTTCACAAGTATGCTGCCGTGAACACACTATCCCCTTTACCCTTCCCATTGTTCCCAATCCTGGGTCACCCAGAATTTCTATTCAGCTGTTTCTCAGGACCATACCTACAATAGCATCTGAGTGGTAAATGCAGGGCGCCTTTCTTCATAACTGCAGGGAGATGGCTCACATATTCCGAATTACAAAACCTATTTAACCCGTGTGTCCTGGGGCATTGGAGGGCTAGACAAATATCTCACTTCCTCTCCTCGATCCCCTCGTCTCCGGGCTTCGACAGATCCTTGACTTCATTCGAAAAGGTCTGTAATGGCTCAGGAGTCTACCGACACTGTCTTTCAGAGTTTTATAGAGCGCTGGTAACTCCGGATCCGGACTTCCTCCCTCCATATATTGATAAATGGAGCTCTGATTTTGGGACAGACATTCCCCACAACCAATGGCCAAAGCTATTCCACATTACGCATAAATCATCCATCACCTTTAAATTTCAAGAAGCAGGTTTCAAGATACTTTCTACACTCACCTAAAGAATTATTAGGAACACCTGTTCTATTTCTCATTAATGCAATTATCTAGTCAACCAATCACATAGTAGTTTCTTCAATGCATTTAGGGGGGTGGTCCTGGGTCAAGACAATCTCCTGAACTCTAAACTAAATGTCAGAATGGGAAAGAAAGGTGATTTAAGCAATTTTGAGCGTGGCATGGTTGTTGGTGCCAGACGGGCCGGTCTGAGTATTTCACAATCTGCTCAGTTACTGGGATTTTCACGCACAACCATTTCTAGGGTTTACAAAGAATGGTGTGAAAAGGGAAAAACATCCAGTATGTGGCAGTCCTGTGGGCAAAAATGCCTTGTGGATGCTAGAGGTCAGAGGAGAATGGGCTGACTGATTCAAGCTAATAGAAGAGCAACGTTAACTGAAATAACCACTCGTTACAACCGAGGTATGCAGCAAAGCATTTGTGAAGCCACAACACGCACAACCTTGAGGTGGTTGGGCTACAACAGCAGAAGACCCCACCGGGTACCACTACAAATAGGAAAAAGAGGCTACAATTTGCACAAGCTCACCAAAATTGGACTGTTGAAGACTGGAAAAATGTTGCCTGGTCTGATGAGTCTCGATTTCTGTTGAGACATTCAAATGGTAGAGTCCGAATTTGGCGTAAACAGAATGAGAACATGTATCCATCCTCTGATGGCTACTTCCAGCAGGATAATGCACCATGTCACAAAGCTCGAATAATTTCAAATTGGTTTCTTGAACATGATAATGAGTTCACTGTACTAAAATGGCCCCCACAGTCACCAGATCTCAACCCAATAGAGCATCTTTGGGATGTGGTGGAACGGGAGCTTCGTGCCCTGGATGTGCATCCCTCAAATCTCCATCAACTGCAAGATGCTATCCTATCAATATGGGCCAACATTTCTAAAGAATGCTATCAGCACCTTGTTGAATCAATGCCACGTAGAATTAAGGCAGTTCTGAAGGCAAAAGGGGGTCCAACACTGTATTAGTATGGTGTTCCTAATAATTCTTTAGGTGAGAGTAGATGGTACTATGTCCCAACCCGCCTACAGAAAATATTTCCCTCAGTATCTCCACTATGCTGCAGATGTGAGTCGGCACCAGGCACACTGATTAATATCTTTTGGCACTGCAGTAGAATCAGACAATTTTGGGAGTCGGTACATAAAACCATGACACAGATCTTTACCTTTCCCATTCTGAATTCTCTGAGCTTCTTTTTATTACTCCTTTCGGACCTACCTAACCTCTTACTATACAAATCAATATGTTGTCACCTAGTAAACGCCGCAAGGGACTGTATCCCAGCCAGATGGAAATCACCTTCCCCACCTGCTATACACCTTTGGGTCAACAAGGTAGAGGACATTCGGAGAATGTAGGAACTAACAGCCACCTTGAAAAACTCTCATGAGGCATTTGTCTTGGCATGGACTCTGTGGTTGACCTTCCAGGACACAGCAGAATACCACGCTCTGTTAACATAATGGAGACCTTCTTTCTTACTTTACTCATCCCTCTTCCGCTCCCCACCCTTTTTCTTTCTCTCCTCCTCCTTTCCCCACAACCCTCCCCTTATATTGCTGTTTGTCTCCCTCCTACTGTCTGTTTGATTATACGGTATTTAAGAGAAGATTGATAGTTTGAAGCACTGTTAGACTATATCATATGGACAACGCACAATAGCGCTGAAACTGATTTGTCACAGAGGACTCTTTACACAGGTCTATTTTTGACATGTTTTAGTTCCATGATGATGAAGATATTGAGTTGCTGATGACTCGCCTTACAGATATATGTCTGATATGTTTTATTGTAAGGAAGAGACTTTTGTTCTTGTCTTTATTGAAATTGCTTAAATAAATAATAAAATAAATATTACTAGCAGAAGGTCCCAGCTTCGCATGGGTATATTTCATCTATTTCATTTAATGTTTGTGTGTGGTGTTAAAAGACATCAACAGTATCCTCAATAATAGTAAGGAAAAATTAGTATATTACAGTGGCTCAACCTCCTGTGGCCAACCCTGGCGACCTACCCCTGATCGCAGTAAATAGAAACAGTAAAATATATAAAGATAGGGGGCACTCAACTATCTGGATCCAAATAGATAATAAATGCAGTATGGAACTATTGTAAATTTCCAAAATTTAATTATATTCTATCAAACTACTTAAAATACATCATAAACATATTACATTGCATAAAAGGCGCCAATAAAATATATAAACAATAAATAAAACACTCAATATGTTAAAATGGGAATCATACACAACACTGATTATTGCACCAAGTCCAACTATCACAATGACTCCAGGTGATTGCTGACAGCGTAATCACCTCAGTGTGTTATAAACTCCGTGTATTATAAATTCACTGCCAGTCACCCTGTATCATAGCAATAAACGTGGTATACAAATGCACTCTGGTCTGTGATACTATAATTAGATGAATTGATGTGTATGAATACGTGATCCACTGTACTGATTTGACAAAAGTCCAGAGCAAGGCCAACAAACGCTATATGGCTATATGATAATGTTGGTATTGTTACACTACAGTTGCGTTACTTGCAGCCTATTGCCCTATAAGCCGCTATAGCATACTGTCCATTGAGCCTGGACTCCGTATTAGTATCAGGCATCAAGCATAAAGTGTCCAGTTAAATCATATGCAGTTGGATATGTATCCACAATCAGTACTTTACCCTTCCAGACGACATACGTGGCGGTTCGATTCCTTTATGACCGATCAAATCCACATGCAGGTGGAACGCCAAGATGGGTATGCAGGAACTTCCTGCTTGTTCTCGTGATCACCGGTCACGTGATGTAGATTGGTCCACGTGATCCGGTAGAGGGCAGTGTTCAAGGCTGTCTCAGCCGATAGCTTGTATGGTGATAAGGTGCACGCCTATTGCATTGGTCTTTGGCTGAAAATGCTTAATTCTTTGAAGTCCTTTAGAGCATCATGTGGTATTTCGGCTGATTCTTGGTCCTGTAGCTGCTTTTCCCAAGGGAACCAATACCACATGATGCATCTTGGCGTTCCACCAGTGTAGTTGTGCCCTATGTCTTGCAGCCCTAGCCTAAAGCTGACCTACAGCAGTGAAGGTAAATGGCTGGGTTGTTATGGAAACCTGTGTGTATGTGGAGACTAAGGGTCTGCGAGCTTCTATTGGCTGATAAGGGACATGTGACCGTGTGTATGGCAGTTGGGATATGAAGAGAAAGACTTGCAGGCTTGTATTGGCTAATGCAGGTCATTTTTTGGGAATATCTCAGGAATGGTACGTTCTAGAGAGCTGGGACCTCCACAAGATTTCTTTCCAGGTAGCAAGGGATGTGTATACCAAGTCTTATTGAAATCGATTGTTGCGTTTTTGAGTGATCGCGGAACATACATACATACATACAGTACAGACCAAAAGTTTGGACACACCTTCTCATTCAAAGAGTTTTCTTTATTTTCATGACTATGAAAATAGTAGATTCACACTGAAGGCATCAAAACTATGAATTAACACATGAGGAATTATATACATTACAAACAAGTGTGAAACAACTGAAAATATGTCATATTCTAGGTTCTTCAAAGAAGCCACCTTTTGCTTTGATTACTGCTTTGCACACACTTTGCATTCTCTTGATGAGCTTCAAGAGGTAGTCCCCTGAAATGGTTTTCACTTCACAGGTGTGCCCTGTCAGGTTTAATAAGTGGGATTTCTTGCCTTATAAATGGGGTTGGGACCATCAATTGCGTTGAGGAGAAGTCAGGTGGATACACAGCTGATAGTCCTACTGAATAGACTGTTAGAATTTGTATTATGGCAAGAAAAAAGCAGCTAAGTAAAGAAAAACGGGTTCGTCAGACACAATCCTTAGTTGGCATGGCAGGGAGCAGGCCCTGTGCCCTCACCTATCCTCAGCCTGCCTCTGTCCTTTTCTGTTCCCTCAGCCAGACAAGTATTATATGCTGTGGGCTCAGCTCCACTATACAGTAAGGACGAGCTACTAGAGGACAGTCAGCAGCTACTGGTCAGCCAAGATGTGGAGGAGACATCCACCGCTTCCTCCGGTAGGAGGGCAAGTAGTGATGAGGAGAGTGGCGTGGGATCTGGTGTTGCTAATTGTCAGGCTCCTGACACATAAACCGTTGAGGAAGACATCAGTGACATGCAGACAGTACTCAGTGATGATGATGTAGCTGATCGCACTTGGGAGCCGGGTGAATTAGGGGCCTCATCATCATCGGGAAAAGAGGGTGTCAGCTTGCACGTGAGGCAGCGGCAGAGTCAGCAAGTCGCTAGCAGGACTGGTCAGGAGCAAAACGTGCCTGGGGTAGACCACAAAATTCGCAGGAGCCTACCTGCCCAGAAAGTAGTGGTGCAGGGGTTTACTGAAGCAGTGGCAGTAGCAGTCAGTCAGTGCAGAGTGTTGGGGTTAAAATCACCTACTCGGCGGTGTGGAAGTTTTTTGTTAAGCCGCCGGAAGAGGTGATCATGACCATTTGTAGAATCTGTGAGCAGAAGGTGAAGCGTGGCCAGGGTACCAAAGTTGGCACTACGGCCCTGCATCAACATATGCAGCGTCGCCATAAAGTGGCCTGGGAGAACCAGCCGCAGCAACTAGGGATGAGCGAACCCGAACTGTATAGTTCGGGTTCGTACCGAATTTTGGGGTGTCCGTGACACGGACCCGAACCCGAACATTTTCATAAAAGTCTGGGTTCGAGTTCGGTGTTCAGCGCTTTCTTGGCGCTTTTTGAAAGGCTGCAAAGCAGCCAATCAACAAGCATCATACTACTTGCCCCAAGAGGCCATCACAGCCATGCCTACTATTGGCATGGCTGTGATTGGCCAGTGCAGCATGTGAACCAGCCTCTATATAAGCTTGGGTCACGTAGCGCTGCACGTCACTCTGCTGATACAAGCGTAGGGAGAGGTTGCAGCTGCGACGTTAGGGCGAGATTAGGCAGTGATTAACTCCTCCAAAAGACTTCATTCAGTGATCAATCTACAGCTGTGGATCATTGAACTGCTGCTATTCAATTGCTCAGTGTTTTTAGGGTGCCCAGAGCGTTTTTCAGTCACTTTTTTCTGGGGTGATCGGCGGCCATTTTGTGGCTTGTGGTGCGCCAGCACAAGCTTCCACCAAGTACATTTAACCATCAATAGTGTGGTTATTTTTTGCTATATCCTACATCAGGGTCAAGCTTTCATCAAGTGCATTTAACCATCAATAGTGTGGTTATTTTTTGGCCATATACTACATCAGGGGCAAGCTGACCTTGTCACCCAAGTGCATTTAACCATCAATAGTGTGGTTATTTTTTGCTATATCCTACATTAGGGTCAAGCTTTCATCAAGTGCATTTAACCATCAATAGTGTGGTTATTTTTTGGCCATATACTACATCAGGGGCAAGTTGAGCCTGTCACAAAGTGCATTTAACCATCAATAGTGTGTTGTTGTTTTTTGGCCATATACTACATCAGGGGCAGGTTGAGCCTGTCACCCAGCGCCTAAAAAATAGGCCTCACATTTATATTAATCCAAATCTGTCATTACTGCTTTAGCTGGTCAAGTTATTTAGTGTCCGTCAAAGCACAGTTTTTGTTCTGGGTTGAAAAACAATTCCCAAATTTGCAATTCTCAAAATTAGTGGTTTCTGCTGTATCAGGCCTACTTTAAATCTATCCCTAAAAGGGTATATTAGATTCAAGGTGCTGATAGGGAAATTCTCAAGAACTTCACACACACGCTACAGTGCAGATTCAAGTCTAATTCTGTGATAAAACGTATACCTGTCACCCAGCGCCTAAAAAATAGGCCTCACATTTATATTCATCCAAATCTGTCATTACTGTTTTAGCTGGTCAAGTTATTTTTAGTGTCCGTCAAAGCACAGTTTTTGTTCTGGGTTGAAAAACAATTCCCAATTTTGCAATTCTCAAAATTAGTGGTTTCTGCTGTATCAGGCCTACTTTAAATCTATCCCTAAAAGGGTATATTCGATTCAAGGTGTTGATAGGGTAATTCTCAAGAACTTCACACACACGCTACAGTGCAGATCCAAGTCTAATTCTGTGATAAAACGTATACCTGTCACCCAGCGCCTAAAAAATAGGCCTCACATTTATATTCATCCAAATCTGTCATTACTGTTTTAGCTGGTCAAGTTATTTTTAGTGTCCGTCAAAGCACAGTTTTTGTTCTGGGTTGAAAAACAATTCCCAATTTTGCAATTCTCAAAATTAGTGGTTTCTGCTGTATCAGGCCTACTTTAAATCTATCCCTAAAAGGGTATATTAGATTCAAGGTGCTGATAGGGTAATTCTCAAGAACTTCACACACACGCTACAGTGCAGATCCAAGTCTAATTCTGTCCGTAAACGTATACCTGTCACCCAGCGCCTAAATAATAGGCCTCAAATTTATATTCAGCTAAATCTGTCATTACTGGTGTGCCTGTATTAGTGTAATACGGTACCTAAATAGATAGCCAGATAGTGTTAGGTGTCTGTAAAAAAAAGGCCTGAATTTTAATTCAATACATTGGCCTGAATAATATTTTTCTTATTGTGGTGAACGGTAACAATGAGGAAAACATCTAGTAAGGGACGCGGACATGGTCGTGGTGGTGTTAGTGGACCCTCTGGTGCTGGGAGAGGACGTGGCCGTTCTGCCACAGCCACACGTCCTAGTGAACCAACTACCTCAGGTCCCAGTAGCCAGCAGAATTTACAGCGATATTTTGTGGGGCCCAATGCCGTTCTAAGGATGGTAAGGCCTGAGCAGGTACAGGCATTAGTCAATTGGGTGGCCGACAGTGGATCCAGAACGTTCACATTATCTCCCACCCAGTCTTCTGCAGAAAGCGCACAGATGGCGCATGAAAACCAAGTCCATCAGTCTGTCACATCACCCCCATGCATATCAGGGAAACTGTCTGAGCCTCAAGTTATGCAGCAGTCTCTTATGCTGTTTGAAGACTCTGCTGCCAGGGTTTCCCAAGGGCATCCACCTAGCCCTTCCCCAGGGGTGGAAGAGATAGAATGCACTAACGCACAACCACTTATGTTTCCTGATTATGAGGACATGGGAATACCACCTCAGCACGTCTCTGATGATGACGAAACACAGGTGCACACTGCTGCGTCTTTCTGCAGTGTGCAGAGTCAAGACTGGGTGGAAGACGATGCAGGGGACGATGAGGTCCTAGACCCCACATGGAATGAAGGTCGTGCCTCTGACTTTCACAGTTCGGAGGAAGAGGCAGTGGTGAGACCGAGCCAACAGCGTAGCAAAAGAGGGAGCAGTGGGCAAAATCAGAACACCCGCCGCCAAGAGACTCCGCCTGCTACTGACCGCCGCCATCTGGGACCGAGCACCCCAAAGGCAGCTTCAAGGAGTTCCCTGGCATGGCACTTCTTCAAACAATGTGCTGACGACAAGACCCGAGTGGTTTGCACGCTGTGCCATCAGAGCCTGAAGCGAGGCATTAACGTTCTGAACCTTAGCACAACCTGCATGACCAGGCACCTGCATGCAAAGCATGAACTGCGGTGGAGTAAACACCTTAAAAACAAGGAAGTCACTCAGGCTCCCCCTGCTACCTCTTCTGCTGCTGCCGCCTCGGCCTCTTCTGCTGCTGCCGCCACCTCGGCCTCTTCCTCCGCCTCTGGAGGAACGTTGGCACCTGCCGCCCAGCAAACATGGGATGTACCACCAACACCACCACCTGCGTCACCAAGCATCTCAACCATGTCACACGGCAGCGTTCAGCTCTCCATCTCACAAACATTTGAGAGAAAGCGTAAATTCCCACCTAGCCACCCTCGATCCCTGGCCCTGAATGCCAGCATTTCTAAACTACTGGCCTATGAAATGCTGTCATTTAGGCTGGTGGACACAGACAGCTTCAAACAGCTCATGTCGCTTGCTGTCCCACAGTATGTTGTTCCCAGCCGGCACTACTTCTCCAAGAGAGCCGTGCCTTCCCTGCACAACCAAGTATCCGAAAAAATCAAGTGTGCACTGCGCAACGCCATCTGTGGCAAGGTCCACCTAACCACAGATACGTGGACCAGTAAGCACGGCCAGGGACGCTATATCTCCCTAACTGCACACTGGGTAAATGTAGTGGCGGCTGGGCCCCAGGCGGAGAGCTGTTTGGCGCACGTCCTTCCGCCGCCAAGGATCGCAGGGCAACATTCTTTGCCTCCTGTCTCCTCCTCCTCCTCCTCCTCAGCTTCCTCCTCCTTTTCTTCCACCTGCTCATCCAGTCAGCCACACACCTTCACCACCAACTTCAGCACAGCCCGGGGTAAACGTCAGCAGGCCATTCTGAAACTCATATGTTTGGGGGACAGGCCCCACACCGCGCAGGAGTTGTGGTGGGGTATAGAACAACAGACCGACGAGTGGTTGCTGCCGGTGAGCCTCAAGCCTGGCCTGGTGGTGTGCGATAATGGGCGAAATCTCGTTGCAGCTCTGGGACTAGCCAGTTTGACGCACATCCCTTGCCTGGCGCATGTGCTGAATTTGGTGGTGCAGAAGTTCATTCACAACTACCCCGACATGTCAGAGCTGCTGCATAAACTGCGGGCCGTCTGTTCGCGCTTCCGGCGTTCACATCCTGCCGCTGCTCGCCTGTCTGCGCTACAGCGTAACTTCGGCCTTCCCACTCACCGCCTCATATGCGACGTGCCCACCAGGTGGAACTCCACCTTGCACATGCTGGACAGACTGTGCGAGCAGCAGCAGGCCATAGTGGAGTTTCAGCTGCAGCACGCACGGGTCAGTCGCACTGTGGATCAGCCCCACTTCACCACCAATGACTGGGCCTCCATGCGAGACCTGTGTGCCCTGTTGCGCTGTTTCGAGTACTCCACCAACATGGCCAGTGGCGATGACGCCGTTATCAGCGTTACAATACCACTTCTATGTCTCCTTGAGAAAACACTTAGGGCGATGATGGAAGAGGAGGTGGCCCAGGAGGAGGAGGAGGAAGAGGGGTCATTTTTAGCACTTTAAGGCCAGTCTCTTCGAAGTGACTCAGAGGGAGGTTTTTTGCAACAGCAGAGGCCAGGTACAAATGTGGCCAGACAGGGCCCACTACTGGAGGACGAGGAGGACGAGGATGAGGAGGAGGTGGAGGAGGATGAGGATGAAGCAGGTTCACAGCGGGCTGGCACCCAACGCAGCTCGGGCCCTTTCACTGGTGCGTGGCTGGGGGGAAACGCAGGACGATGACGATACGCCTCCCACAGAGGACAGCTTGTCCTTACCTCTGGGCAGCCTGGCACACATGAGCGACTACATGCTGCAGTGCCTGCGCAACGACAGCAGAGTTGCCCACATTTTAACGTGTGTGGACTACTGGGTTGCCACCCTGCTGGATCCACCGTACAAAGACAATGTGCCCACCTTACTTCATGCACTGGAGCGTGATAGTAAGATGCGCGAGTACAAGCGCACGTTGGTAGACGCGCTACTGAGAGCATTCCCAAATGTCATAGGGGAACAAGTGGAAGCCCAAGGCGAAGGCAGAGGAGGAGCAAGAGGTCGCCAACGCAGCTGTGTCATGGCCAGCTCCTCTGAGGGCAGGGTTAGCATGGTAGAGATGTGGAAAAGTTTTGTCACCGCCACAGCTAACTGCACCACCACCTGATACGGAACGTGTTAGCAGGAGGCAATATTTCAATAAGATGGTGGAACAGTACCTGTGCACACCCCTCCACGTACTGACTGATGGTTCGGCCCCATTCAACTTCTGGGTCTCCAAATTGTCCACGTGGCCAGAGCTAGCCTTTTATGCCTTGGAGCTGCTGGCCTGCCCGGCGGCCAGCGTTTTGTCTGAACGTGTATTCAGCACGGCAGGCGGCGTCATTACAGACAAACGCAGCCGCCTGTCTACAGCTAATGTGGACAAGCTGACGTTCATAAAAATGAACCAGGCATGGATCCCACAGGACCTGTCCATCCCTTGTGCAGATTAGACATTAACTACCTCCCCTTAACAAAATATTATTGTACTCCAGGGCACTTCCTCATTTAATCCTATTTTTATTTTCATTTTACCATTATATTGCGGGGCAACCCAAAGTTGAATGAACCTCTCCTCTGTCTGGGTGCCGAGGCCTAAAAATATCTGACAGTGGCCTGTTTCAGTGGTGGGTGACATGAAGCCTGATTCTCTGCTATGATATGAAGACTGATTCTCTGCTGACATGAAGCCTGAATATCTGTTATGGGAACTCTCTCCTCTGCCTGGGTGCCTGGGCTTAAATATGTGACAGTGGCCTGTTCCAGTGGTGGGTGACGTGAAGCCTGATTCTCTGCTATGACATGAAGACTGTTTCTCTGCTGACATGAAGCCTGAATCTCTGTTATGGGACCTCTCTCCTCTGTCTGGGTGCCGGGGCCTAAAAATATCTGACAGTGGCCTGTTCCAGTGGTGGGTGACGTGAAGCCTGATTCTCTGCCATGACATGAAGACTGATTCTCTGCTGACATGAAGCCTGAATCTCTGTTATGGGACCTCTCTCCTCTGCCTGGGTGCCTGGGCCTAAATATGTGACAGTGGCCTGTTCCAGTGGTGGGTGACGTGAAGCCTGATTCTCTGCTATGACATGAAGACTGATTCTCTGCTGACATGAAGCCTGAATCTCTGTTATGGGACCTCTCTCCTCTGTCTGGGTGCCGGGGCCTAAAAATATCTGACAGTGGCCTGTTCCAGTGGTGGGTGACGTGAAGCCTGATTCTCTGTTATGACATGAAGACTGATTCTCTGCTGACATGAAGCCTGAATATCTGTTATGGGACCTCTCTCCTCTGCCTGGGTGCCTGGGCTTAAATATGTGACAGTGGCCTGTTCCAGTGGTGGGTGACGTGAAGCCTGATTCTCTGCTATGACATGAAGACTGATTCTATGCTGACATGAAGCCTGAATCTCTGTTATGGGACCTCTCTCCTCTGTCTGGGTGCCGGGGCCTAAAAATATCTGACAGTGGCCTGTTCCAGTGGTGGGTGACGTGAAGCCTGATTCTCTGCTATGACATGAAGACTGATTCTCTGCTGACATGAAGCCTGAATCTCTGTTATGGGACCTCTCTCCTCTGTCTGGGTGCCGGGGCCTAACAATATCTGACAGTGGCCTGTTCCAGTGGTGGGTGACGTGAAGCCTGATTCTCTGCTATGACATGAAGACTGATTCTCTGCTGACATGAAGCCTGAATCTCTGTTATGTGACCTCTCTCCTCTGTCTGGGTGCCGGGGCCTAAAAATATCTGACAGTGGCCTCTTCCAGTGGTGGGTGACGTGAAGCCTGATTCTCTGCTATGACATGAAGACTGATTCTCTGCTGACATGAAGCCTGAATCTCTGTTATGGGACCTCTCTCCTCTGCCTGGGTGCCTGGGCCTAAATATGTGACAGTGGTCTGTTCCAGTGGTGGGTGACGTGAAGCCTGATTCTCTGCTATGACATGAAGACTGATTCTCTGCTGACATGAAGCCTGAATCTCTGTTATGGGACCTCTCTCCTCTGTCTGGGTGCCGGGGCCTAAAAATATCTGACAGTGGCCTGTTCCAGTGGTGGGTGATGTGAAGCCTGATTCTCTGTTATGACATGAAGACTGATTCTCTGCTGACATGAAGCCAGATTCTCTGTTACGGGACCTTTCTCCTCTGCCTGGGTGCCTGGGCCTAAATATATGACAATGGACTGTTACAGTGGTGGGTGACGTGAAGCCTGATTCTCTGCTATGACATGCAGACTGATTCTCTGCTGACATGAAGCCAGATTCTCTGTTACGGGACCTCTCTCCTCTGCCTGGGTGCCTGGGCCTAAATATCTGACAATGGACTGTTCCAGTGTTGGGTGACGTAAAGCATGATTCTCTGCTATGACATGCAGACTGATTCTCTACTGACATGAAGCCAGATTCTCTGTTATGGGACCTCTCTCCTCTGCCTGGGTGCCTGGGCCTAAATATCTGACAATGGACTGTTCCAGTGTTGGGTGACGTGAAGCCTGATTCTCTGGTATGACATGAAGACTGATTCTCTGCTGACATGAAGCCAGATTCTCTGTTACGGGACCTCTCTCCTCTGCCTGGGTGCCTGGGCCTAAATATATGACAATGGACTGTTACAGTGGTGGGTGACGTGAAGCCTGATTCTCTGCTATGACATGCAGACTGATTCTCTGCTGACATAAAGCCTGAATATCTGTTATGGGACCTCTCTCCTCTGCCTGGGTGCCTGGGCTTAAATATGTGACAGTGGCCTGTTCCAGTGGTGGGTGACGTGAAGCCTGATTCTCTGCTATGACATGAAGACTGATTCTCTGCTGACATGAAGCCTGAATCTCTGTTATGGGACCTCTCTCCTCTGTCTGGGTGCCGGGGCCTAAAAATATCTGACAGTGGCCTGTTCCAGTGTTGGGTGACGTGAAGCCTGATTCTCTGCTATGACATGAAGCCAGATTCTCTGTTACGGGACCTCTCTCCTCTGCCTTGGTGCCTGGGCCTAAATATATGACAATGGACTGTTACAGTGGTGGGTGACGTGAAGCCTGATTCTCTGCTATGACATGCAGACTGATTCTCTGCTGACATGAAGCCAGATTCTCTGTTACGGGACCTCTCTCCTCTGCCTGGGTGCCGGGGCCTAAATATATGACAATGGACTGTTACAGTGGTGGGTGACGTGAAGCCTGATTCTCTGCTATGACATGCAGACTGATTCTCTGCTAACATGAAGCCAGATTCTCTGTTACGGGACCTCTCTCCTCTGCCTGGGTGCCTGGGCCTAAATATATGACCAATGGACTGTTACAGTGGTGGGTGACGTGAAGCCTGATTCTCTGCTATGACATGCAGACTGATTCTCTGCTGACATGAAGCCTGAATATCTGTTATGGGACCTCTCTCCTCTGCCTGGGTGCCTGGGCTTTAATATGTGACAGTGGCCTGTTCCAGTGGTGGGTGACGTGAAGCCTGATTCTCTGCTATGACATGAAGACTGATTCTCTGCTGACATGAAGCCTGAATCTCTGTTATGGGACCTCTCTCCTCTGTCTGGGTGCCGGGGCCTAAAAATATCTGACAGTGGCCTGTTCCAGTGGTGGGTGACGTGAAGCCTGATTCTCTGCTATGACATGAAGACGGATTCTCTGCTGACATGAAGCCAGATTCTCTGTTACGGGACCTCTCTCCTCTGCCTGGGTGCCTGGGCCTAAATATATGACAATGGACTGTTACAGTGGTGGGTGACGTGAAGCCTGATTCTCTGCTATGACATGCAGACTGATTCTCTGCTGACATGAAGCCAGATTCTCTGTTACGGGACCTCTCTCCTCTGCCTGGGTGCCTGGGCCTAAATATCTGACAATGGACTGTTCCAGTGTTGGGTTTCGTGAAGCCTGATTCTCTGCTATGACATGAAGACTGATTCTCTGCTGACATGAAGCCAAATTCTCTGTTACGGGACCTCTCTCCTCTGCCTGGGTGCCTGGGTTTAAATATATGACAATGGACTGTTACAGTGGTGGGTGACGTGAAGCCTGATTCTCTGCTATGACATGCAGACTGATTCTCTGCTGACATGAAGCCAGATTCTCTGTTATGGGACCTCTCTCCTCTGCCTGGGTGCCTGGGCCTAAATATCTGACAATGGACTGTTCCAGTGTTGGGTGAC
Organism: Bufo bufo; assembly: GCF_905171765.1. Lineage (NCBI taxonomy): Eukaryota > Metazoa > Chordata > Amphibia > Anura > Bufonidae > Bufo > Bufo bufo. Next base: position 71,900,437 of record NC_053398.1, on the reverse strand, counting down.
GTAAAGCATGATTCTCTGCTATGACATGCAGACTGATTCTCTGCTGACATGAAGCCAGATTCTCTGTTATGGGACCTCTCTCCTCTGCCTGGGTGCCTGGGCCTAAATATCTGACAATGGACTGTTCCAGTGTTGGGTGACGTGAAGCCTGATTCTCTGCTATGACATGAAGCCAGATTCTCTGTTACGGGACCTCTCTCCTCTGCCTTGGTGCCGGGGCCTAAATATATGACAATGGACTGTTACAGTGGTGGGTGACGTGAAGCCTGATTCTCTGCTATGACATGCAGACTGATTCTCTGCTGACATGAAGCCTGAATATCTGTTATGGGACCTCTCTCCTCTGCCTGGGTGCCTGGGCTTTAATATGTGACAGTGGCCTGTTCCAGTGGTGGGTGACGTGAAGCCTGATTCTCTGCTATGACATGAAGACTGATTCTCTGCTGACATGAAGCCAAATTCTCTGTTACGGGACCTCTCTCCTCTGCCTGGGTGCCTGGGTTTAAATATATGACAATGGACTGTTACAGTGGTGGGTGACGTGAAGCCTGATTCTCTGCTATGACATGCAGACTGATTCTCTGCTGACATGAAGCCAGATTCTCTGTTATGGGACCTCTCTCCTCTGCCTGGGTGCCTGGGCCTAAATATCTGACAATGGACTGTTCCAGTGTTGGGTGACGTAAAGCATGATTCTCTGCTATGACATGCAGACTGATTCTCTGCTGACATGAAGCCAGATTCTCTGTTATGGGACCTCTCTCCTCTGCCTGGGTGCCTGGGCCTAAATATCTGACAATGGACTGTTCCAGTGTTGGGTGACGTGAAGCCTGATTCTCTGCTATGACATGAAGCCAGATTCTCTGTTACGGGACCTCTCTCCTCTGCCTTGGTGCCGGGGCCTAAATATATGACAATGGACTGTTACAGTGGTGGGTGACGTGAAGCCTGATTCTCTGCTATGACATGCAGACTGATTCTCTGCTGACATGAAGCCTGAATATCTGTTATGGGACCTCTCTCCTCTGCCTGGGTGCCTGGGCTTTAATATGTGACAGTGGCCTGTTCCAGTGGTGGGTGACGTGAAGCCTGATTCTCTGCTATGACATGAAGACTGATTCTCTGCTGACATGAAGCCTGAATCTCTGTTATGGGACCTCTCTCCTCTGTCTGGGTGCCGGGGCCTAAAAATATCTGACAGTGGCCTGTTCCAGTGGTGGGTGACGTGAAGCCTGATTCTCTGCTATGACATGAAGACTGATTCTCTGCTGACATGAAGCCTGAATCTCTGTTATGGGACCTCTCTCCTCTGTCTGGGTGCCGGGGCCTAAAAATATCTGACAGTGGCCTGTTCCAGTGGTGGGTGACATGAAGCCTGATTCTCTGCTATGACATGAAGACTGATTCTCTGCTGACATGAAGCCAGATTCTCTGTTACGGGACCTCTCTCCTCTGCCTGGGTGCCTGGGCCTAAATATATGACAATGGACTGTTACAGTGGTGGGTGACGTGAAGCCTGATTCTCTGCTATGAAATGAAGCCTGATTCTCTGCTGACATGAAGCCAAATTCTCTGTTACGGGACCTCTCTCCTCTGCCTGGGTGCCTGGGCCTAAATATATGACAATGGACTGTTACAGTGGTGGGTGACGTGAAGCCTGATTCTCTGCTATGACATGCAGACTGATTCTCTGCTGACATGAAGCCAGATTCTCTGTTATGGGACCTCTCTCCTCTGCCTGGGTGCCTGGGCCTAAATATCTGACAATGGACTGTTCCAGTGTTGGGTGACGTAAAGCATGATTCTCTGCTATGACATGCAGACTGATTCTCTGCTGACATGAAGCCAGATTCTCTGTTACGGGACCTCTCTCCTCTGCCTGGGAGCCTGGGCCTAAATATCTGACAATGGACTGTTCCAGTGTTGGGTGACGTAATGCATGATTCTCTGCTATGACATGCAGACTGATTCTCTACTGACATGAAGCCAGATTCTCTGTTATGGGACCTCTCTCCTCTGCCTGGGTGCCTGGGCCTAAATATCTGACAATGGACTGTTCCAGTGTTGGGTGACGTGAAGCCTGATTCTCTGCTATGACATGAAGACTGATTCTCTGCTGACATGAAGCCAGATTCTCTGTTACGGGACCTCTCTCCTCTGCCTGGGTGCCTGGGCCTAAATATATGACAATGGACTGTTACAGTGGTGGGTGACGTGAAGGCTGATTCTCTGCTATGACATGCAGACTGATTCTCTGCTGACATGAAGCCTGAATATCTGTTATGGGACCTCTCTCCTCTGCCTGGGTGCCTGGGCTTAAATATGTGACAGTGGCCTGTTCCAGTGGTGGGTGACGTGAAGCCTGATTCTCTGCTATGACATGAAGACTGATTCTCTGCTGACATGAAGCCTGAATCTCTGTTATGGGACCTCTCTCCTCTGTCTGGGTGCCGGGGCCTAAAAATATCTGACAGTGGCCTGTTCCAGTGGTGGGTGACGTGAAGCCTGATTCTCTGCTATGACATGAAGACTGATTCTCTGCTGACATGAAGCCTGAATATCTGTTATGGGACCTCTCTCCTCTGCCTGGGTGCCTGGGCTTAAATATGTGACAGTGGCCTGTTCCAGTGGTGGGTGAAGTGAAGCCTGATTCTCGGCTATGACATGAAGACTGATTCTCTGCTGACATGAAGCCAGATTCTCTGTTACGGGACCTCTCTCCTCTGCCTGGGTGCCTGGGCCTAAATATATGACAATGGACTGTTCCAGTGTTGGGTGACGTGAAGCCTGATTCTCTGCTATGACATGAAGACTGATTCTCTGCTGACATGAAGCCAAATTCTCTGTTACGGGACCTCTCTCCTCTGCCTGGGTGCCTGGGCTTAAATATATGACAATGGACTGTTACAGTGGTGGGTGACGTGAAGCCTGATTCTCTGCTATGACATGCAGACTGATTCTCTGCTGACATGAAGCCAGATTCTCTGTTATGGGACCTCTCTCCTCTGCCTGGGTGCCTGGGCCTAAATATCTGACAATGGACTGTTCCAGTGTTGGGTGACGTGAAGCCTGATTCTCTGCTATGACATGAAGCCAGATTCTCTGTTACGGGACCTCTCTCCTCTGCCTTGGTGCCTGGGCCTAAATATATGACAATGGACTGTTACAGTGGTGGGTGACGTGAAGCCTGATTCTCTGCTATGACATGCAGACTGATTCTCTGCTGACATGAAGCCAGATTCTCTGTTACGGGACCTCTCTCCTCTGCCTGGGTGCCGGGGCCTAAATATATGACAATGGACTGTTACAGTGGTGGGTGACGTGAAGCCTGATTCTCTGCTATGACATGCAGACTGATTCTCTGCTGACATGAAGCCAGATTCTCTGTTACGGGACCTCTCTCCTCTGCCTGGGTGCCTGGGCCTAAATATATGACAATGGACTGTTACAGTGGTGGGTGACGTGAAGCCTGATTCTCTGCTATGACATGCAGACTGATTCTCTGCTGACATGAAGCCTGAATATCTGTTATGGGACCTCTCTCCTCTGCCTGGGTGCCTGGGCTTTAATATGTGACAGTGGCCTGTTCCAGTGGTGGGTGACGTGAAGCCTGATTCTCTGCTATGACATGAAGACTGATTCTCTGCTGACATGAAGCCTGAATCTCTGTTATGGGACCTCTCTCCTCTGTCTGGGTGCCGGGGCCTAAAAATATCTGACAGTGGCCTGTTCCAGTGGTGGGTGACGTGAAGCCTGATTCTCTGCTATGACATGAAGACTGATTCTCTGCTGACATGAAGCCTGAATCTCTGTTATGGGACCTCTCTCCTCTGCCTGGGTGCCGGGGCCTAAAAATATCTGACAGTGGCCTCTTCCAGTGGTGGGTGACGTGAAGCCTGATTCTCTGCTATGACATGAAGACTGATTCTCTGCTGACATGAAGCCTGAATCTCTGTTATGGGACCTCTCTCCTCTGCCTGGGTGCCTGGGCCTAAATATGTGACAGTGGTCTGTTCCAGTGGTGGGTGACGTGAAGCCTGATTCTCTGCTATGACATGAAGACTGATTCTCTGCTGACATGAAGCCTGAATCTCTGTTATGGGACCTCTCTCCTCTGTCTGGGTGCCGGGGCCTAAAAATATCTGACAGTGGCCTGTTCCAGTGGTGGGTGATGTGAAGCCTGATTCTCTGTTATGACATGAAGACTGATTCTCTGCTGACATGAAGCCAGATTCTCTGTTACGGGACCTTTCTCCTCTGCCTGGGTGCCTGGGCCTAAATATATGACAATGGACTGTTACAGTGGTGGGTGACGTGAAGCCTGATTCTCTGCTATGACATGCAGACTGATTCTCTGCTGACATGAAGCCAGATTCTCTGTTACGAGACCTCTCTCCTCTGCCTGGGTGCCTGGGCCTAAATATCTGACAATGGACTGTTCCAGTGTTGGGTGACGTAAAGCATGATTCTCTGCTATGACATGCAGACTGATTCTCTACTGACATGAAGCCAGATTCTCTGTTATGGGACCTCTCTCCTCTGCCTGGGTGCCTGGGCCTAAATATCTGACAATGGACTGTTCCAGTGTTGGGTGACGTGAAGCCTGATTCTCTGCTATGACATGAAGACTGATTCTCTGCTGACATGAAGCCAGATTCTCTGTTACGGGACCTCTCTTCTCTGCCTGGGTGCCTGGGCCTAAATATATGACAATGGACTGTTACAGTGGTGGGTGACGTGAAGCCTGATTCTCTGCTATGACGTGCAGACTGATTCTCTGCTGACATGAAGCCTGAATCTCTGTTATGGGACCTCTCTCCTCTGTCTGGGTGCCTGGGCTTAAATATGTGACAGTGGCCTGTTCCAGTGGTGGGTGACGTGAAGCCTGATTCTCTGCTATGACATGAAGACTGATTCTCTGCTGACATGAAGCCTGAATCTCTGTTATGGGACCTCTCTCCTCTGTCTGGGTGCCGGGGCCTAAAAATATCTGACAGTGGCCTGTTCCAGTGGTGGGTGACGTGAAGCCTGATTCTCTGCTATGACATGAAGACTGATTCTCTGCTGACATGAAGCCTGAATCTCTGTTATGGGACCTCTCTCCTCTGTCTGGGTGCCGGGGCCTAAAAATATCTGACAGTGGCCTGTTCCAGTGGTGGGTGACGTGAAGCCTGATTCTCTGCTATGACATGAAGACTGATTCTCTGCTGACATGAAGCCAGATTCTCTGTTACGGGACCTCTCTCCTCTGCCTGGGTGCCTGGGCCTAAATATATGACAATGGACTGTTCCAGTGTTGGGTGACGTGAAGCCTGATTCTCTGCTATGACATGAAGACTGATTCTCTGCTGACATGAAGCCAAATTCTCTGTTACGGGACCTCTCTCCTCTGCCTGGGTGCCTGGGCTTAAATATATGACAATGGACTGTTACAGTGGTGGGTGACGTGAAGCCTGATTCTCTGCTATGACATGCAGACTGATTCTCTGCTGACATGAAGCCAGATTCTCTGTTATGGGACCTCTCTCCTCTGCCTGGGTGCCTGGGCCTAAATATCTGACAATGGACTGTTCCAGTGTTGGGTGACGTGAAGCCTGATTCTCTGCTATGACATGAAGCCAGATTCTCTGTTACGGGACCTCTCTCCTCTGCCTTGGTGCCTGGGCCTAAATATATGACAATGGACTGTTACAGTGGTGGGTGACGTGAAGCCTGATTCTCTGCTATGACATGCAGACTGATTCTCTGCTGACATGAAGCCAGATTCTCTGTTACGGGACCTCTCTCCTCTGCCTGGGTGCCGGGGCCTAAATATATGACAATGGACTGTTACAGTGGTGGGTGACGTGAAGCCTGATTCTCTGCTATGACATGCAGACTGATTCTCTGCTAACATGAAGCCAGATTCTCTGTTACGGGACCTCTCTCCTCTGCCTGGGTGCCTGGGCCTAAATATATGACCAATGGACTGTTACAGTGGTGGGTGACGTGAAGCCTGATTCTCTGCTATGACATGCAGACTGATTCTCTGCTGACATGAAGCCTGAATATCTGTTATGGGACCTCTCTCCTCTGCCTGGGTGCCTGGGCTTTGATATGTGACAGTGGCCTGTTCCAGTGGTGGGTGACGTGAAGCCTGATTCTCTGCTATGACATGAAGACTGATTCTCTGCTGACATGAAGCCTGAATCTCTGTTATGGGACCTCTCTCCTCTGTCTGGGTGCCGGGGCCTAAAAATATCTGACAGTGGCCTGTTCCAGTGGTGGGTGACGTGAAGCCTGATTCTCTGCTATGACATGAAGACGGATTCTCTGCTGACATGAAGCCAGATTCTCTGTTACGGGACCTCTCTCCTCTGCCTGGGTGCCTGGGCCTAAATATATGACAATGGACTGTTACAGTGGTGGGTGACGTGAAGCCTGATTCTCTGCTATGACATGAAGACTGATTCTCTGCTGACATGAAGCCAAATTCTCTGTTACGGGACCTCTCTCCTCTGCCTGGGTGCCTGGGCCTAAATATATGACAATGGACTGTTACAGTGGTGGGTGACGTGAAGCCTGATTCTCTGCTATGACATGCAGACTGATTCTCTGCTGACATGAAGCCAGATTCTCTGTTATGGGACCTCTCTCCTCTGCCTGGGTGCCTGGGCCTAAATATCTGACAATGGACTGTTCCAGTGTTGGGTGACGTGAAGCCTGATTCTCTGCTATGACATGAAGCCAGATTCTCTGTTACGGGACCTCTCTCCTCTGCCTTGGTGCCTGGGCCTAAATATATGACAATGGACTGTTACAGTGGTGGGTGACGTGAAGCCTGATTCTCTGCTATGACATGCAGACTGATTCTCTGCTGACATTAAGCCAGATTCTCTGTTACGGGACCTCTCTCCTCTGCCTGGGTGCCGGGGCCTAAATATATGACAATGGACTGTTCCAGTGGTGGGTGACGTGAAGCCTGATTCTCTGCTATGACATGCAGACTGATTCTCTGCTGACATGAAGCCAGATTCTCTGTTACGGGACCTCTCTCCTCTGCCTGGGTGCCGGGGCCTAAATATATGACAATGGACTGTTACAGTGGTGGGTGACGTGAAGCCAGATTCTCTGCTATGGCATGAAGACTGATTCTCTGCTGATGTGAAGCCAGATTCTCTGCTATGGGACCTCTCTCCAATTGATATTGGTTAATTTTTATTTATTTTATTTTTATTTTTATTCATTTCCCTATCCACATTTGTTTGCAGAGGATTTACCTACATGTTGCTGCCTTTTGCAGCCCTCTAGCTATTTCCTGGGCTGTTTTACAGCCATTTTAGTCCCGAAAAGTTCGGGTCCCCATTGACTTCAATGGGGTTCAGGACGAAGTTCGGGTCGGGTTCGGTTCCCGAACCCGAACATTTCCGGTAAGTTCGGCCGAACTTCTCGAACCCGAACAACCAGGTGTTCGCTCAACTCTAGCAGCAACCTCTGCATCACCCTGTGGCACTCACCCGATTTCAGGCAGTCAAGGCTCCACCACCTCAGCTGAAAGGAGCTGTCTGTCCTTCCCATCATCTGCTGGTCCTGATGCTCCTGCTCTTCCTCCTACTCCTCGTCAGTCATTCCATTAGCAATGGATCACCGAAGCGATTGCCAAGAGACAACAGTATGTGTGCACTCATCCAACGTCTGAGTACTAAATGTGCTCCTGGCCAAGTTGCTGATGCTGCAGTACCTCCCTTTTCATGTGGTGGACTCTGCACCTTTCAGAGAACTGATGGCTTGTTCCGAGCCGAGGTGGAGAGCCCAAAGCCATCATTTCTTTGCCAAAAAGGCAGTACCAGCCCTGCACACATATGTAGAACAAAAGGTGGGCCAGTCCTTGAGCTTGTCTGTGTCTGCCAAAGTGTATGGTAGTGCCGACGTGTGGAGCTGTAACTACGGTCAGGGACAATACATGTCCTTTACAGCCCACTGGGTGAATGTGGTTCCTGCACAGCCACACCAGCGAATTGGCCAGGTGATGCCACTTCTACCTCCACGTTCTCAAGCCATTGGTCCTGCGACAATGTCCGCCTCTGCCTCCTCATCCTCCACCATGTCCTCAGCCTCCACTCCAGGGACAATTCACAGTGCCCCTCCAGCATACCACATGGGCAGGGCACGGCGGTGTCACGCTGTTCTGCACATCGTTTGCCTGGGCGAACGGAGTGACGCAGGGGAAGAACTGCTCCGTGTCCTTCATCGAGAAATCGAATCCTGACTTTCTCGGCAACAACTCAAAATCGGAACCATGGTCACCGACAGCGAGCAGAATATGGTGTCGGCTCTGCATCAAGGAGAGCTGAGCAATGTGTCCTGCATTGCACACGTGTTAAATCTGGTTGATTTGCGATGTTTTCATCCGTTGGAATTCCACCCTCCATATGCTGGACTGACTATACGAACAGAGAAAAGCCATAAACGATTTCTTGATGATCCCAGAGGAGAGGAGTACTCCCCTGTGTAACTTTGATGTCAGCCATTGGTAGCTCATGCGTGACACCTGCCGTTTGCTCAGGGCCTTTCAGGAGGCCAAGTTATTTGTCAGTCGCCAGGACTACGGGATGAACAACATAATTTCACTGCTTCATGTCCTGGAACAGATGCTGGTAAATCTGGCTGGTTAGGGGACTGGAGACGTGGCGCCTAGATCTCACGGCCACATGAGCCCTGTGGGGGCTGAACTGGAGGATGAGGAGGACATTAGAGGACAATCAATGTGTAGCAAAATGGGTGGTTTTTATACACAGGTGACAGGAGAAGGAGGAGCAGGAGCATCCAGAGGAGCCAAAGGGCGATGAGTAAGACGAGGCAGAGGACCCAGACACACCGTGGCAGTATGCAGTGGAGATGGAGGCAGGGAGTCCCTCCGAGTCACTTGCACAAATGGCCCGATGCATGATCACTTGCGTGCGTAGTGACAGCCGAATTGTCACCATTCGGCAGAGGGATGACCTCTGGCTCTCCACCTTGTTGGACCCTCGCTACTGGTTCAAAATGGGGGCCTTTTTTTACACCCGCTGAGAGGGAGGACAAACTGAACTACTATAGAGACATCCTATGTAGTCAGTTGGCCGTGGCCTATCTGCGCCATCGTCCATCCTCTCACAGATATGAGCGGGGGGGCCCTCTGCACTCACGTTCCTCTGCCGTGGCTGCTGTGGCAGGGTGGGGGGGGGGATACAAGCAGTTCCAGCTCCATCTGCAGCAACTTGAGCCAAGAGTCGCTGATGAGCAGCTTTCTTCACCTGCCTAGTGAAGAAACTACTCACCATCAGCAGCAGCAGCTAGACCTGGAGCAGAACCTGAACCAGCAGCTGATGGCACACTTGCACAGCACCCTGCTACCCTACATTGAAGATCTGCTGGACTACTGGGCAGCCAAACTGGATTTGTGGCTGCAACTTGCAGAGTTTGCCATGGAAAAGCTGTCCTGCCCGGCCAGTAGTGTGGCATCAGAGCAGGTGTTTATTTCGGCAGGGGCCATAGTTACTCCAATAAGAACTCGCCTGTCCACCCAAAATGTGGAGAGACTGACCTTTGTCAAGATGAATCGGGCATGGGTCAGCCAGGATTTCCACCCACCAATGCCTGATGCATCAGACTCGATCATCCATGGTGCCACACCAACACTTTGACAAAAGAGACTGGTTTCTTCTGGCTACTTGCCTCATCTACTATTCTGATGCTGCCACCCACCTGATGCCACACATCTGATGCCAAGTGCTCCTTCTTTCACCCACCATTTTCAGCTGGTACTGGTATTGCCATCCACCTACCCACTCTGTCACTGGGTCACTCTGTGGTCTCCTGATGCTGCTGCCACCTCCACACTATGTCACCTTGTCACTCTGGTGTCCTGATGCTGCTGCCACCTCCACACTGTCACCTTGCCACACTGTGGTCTCCTGATGCTGCTTCCACCTCCACACTATGTCACCTTGCCACACTGTGGTCTCCTGATGCTGCTGCAACCTCCACACTATGTCACCTTGCCACTCTGTGGTCTCCTGATGCTGCTGCCACCTCCACACTATGTCACCTTGCCACTATGTGGTCTCCTGATGCTGCTGATACCGCAACACTATGTCACCTTGCCACTCTGTGGCCTCCTCCTGATGCTGCTGCTGCCGCCACCTCCACACTCTGTCATTGCGCCACTATGTGGTCTCCTCCTAATGCTGCCGCCACCTCCACACTCTGTCATTGGGCCACTCTGTGGTCTCCTCATGCTGCTTCCACCTCGCAACTATGTCATAGGGGCACTCTGTGGGTTTCCCATGCTGTTCCCACCCTCCCCACTTCATGACTGGGCCACTATTTTGCCTTTCGGCCTGGCTGACATCATTTATTTGACCCTTCTTCTGATCTGTCAGAAGGAAGGAAAAATGAGACGCACAACGGATCCTGTCTATGTAACAGTTGTAAGGCCTGCATAACATGGTCCCTATTTTGCATCAGAATTGGCTTTTGATTTGGTAGCCAAAAGCAGGAGTAAGTACAAAACACAGAAGACACGCAAATATTTCATTCACGTGTCATCTCTATTTTGGATCCACTTCTGTTATTTTTGACTTTAGCAATACTGATGGATTACTGACCAAATGCTGACCGAGTGAAGGCGGATGCTCTACAGACAGGATCTGTTTTTTGGGGGTTATTGTTCTGACGGATCAGAAGAAGGGCAAAATAATCAGTGATGTCAACACAAACTTACTGCTGACACCTACTCCGCTCTGTGGGGGGGGTCTCTACTTGTATAAACGTTTAATAGAACAGGATCTGTAGACATCCACATGGAATTAGCTGATGACGGTGTAAAAGGAGTGCGCTTCTTCTTGACGCTAACATTGACCTGTAAGGCTGAGTTCACACTTGAGTTAATTGATCAGTTTTGGCCCCATAACTGCCCAAATAAGTGAAGTATGCAGTGATTCTAAGAGCGACGCTTGTCATCTACATGTCCTACTGACTCACATTATTGTTTCACTACCACAGCAGACTCCCTATACGTGTTACTGCAAGGCACAGTGTTCTACACCACTATAAAGGCTTTCTGCAGTAAGGAAATAGCCCTTTTTAACACAATTTGCCACAAATAAATTTGTATTGAACCAAATTTTTTCGGAAAATTCGGCGATCCGGCCAAATCGAATTTTTTTGAAATTTGCTCATCTCTACTATTTTACCCTTACATTACTGTTACAGTACAGTATGTCCAACAGACAGGTGACAGACCCTTCTAAGGAAATGGGCAGTGACCAATATGTTTCTGAAGCTGGCAGAAGTAGCAGCAGTCACAGCGACAGGCCAGAGCTGCCAGTGTCATTGTCACAATCACTCCCGTGACAGAGGTTTGAAGATCTGAGAGACTTGCATCACGTGAGGTTATCTGACAGCCCCTCGGTTTCACTTCACTTTGCACCCCTTTTCCTGCAGTCAAAGCTCCACCACCTCAGCAGAAGGGAGCTTTGTTTCCTTCCCATCATCTACTAGTCCTGATGCTCCTGCTCCTCCTCCTTCTACTCTTCATCACTCGTTTCATCAGCAATCAATCACCGAGGCAATTGCAAAAAGAAAAAAGTGTGTGCACTCCAATGGCGCAAAAGCTGAATGTGCTTCTGGTCAAGTTGCTGGTACTACAGTCCCTCCATGTGGTTGACTCTGCACCTTTCAGAGAACTGATGGCTTGTGCCAAATTAAGTTGGAGTCCCAAGCCGTCATTTCTTCTCCAAAAAGGCAGTATCAGCCCTACACAAATATGTTGAACAGCAGGTGGGCCAGTCCTGGAGCCTGTCTGTGTCTGCTAAAGTGCCGACTTGTGGAGCTGTAACTACAGTCAAGGATAATATATGTCCTTTAAGGCCCACTGGGTAAATGTGGTTACTGCCCAGGCACACTAGCAAATTGGCCAGGTGACGTCACTGCCACCTCTGCGTTCTCAAGCTGTGGGTCCTGCTCCAATGTACTCCTCTGCTTCCTCATCCTCCACCTTGTCCTCAGCCTCCACTGCAGGCACAAGTCAGAGCGCTACTCTAGCATACCACCTATGCAGAGCATGGCGGTGTCACGCTGATCTGCATCTGGTTTGCCTGGGCGAACTGAGTCACACAGGGGAGGAACTGCTCCGCGTCCTTCAAAACGAATCCTGGTTCTCTCCTGGCCAACTGAAATTCGGAACCATGGTCACCGACAATGGGAAGAACATAGTGTAGGCGCTGCGTCAAGGAGGGCTGACCCATTCACCCTGCATGGCACACATGTTTAATCTGCTTGTAAAGCGGTTCCTGAAGTCTTCCACCCATCTGCAAGACTTGAAAATGACCAGGAAACTGTGCATGCACTTCAACCACTCTTAAACTGCAAAACATGGCCTCCTTGAGCTGCAAAGGCAGAATAGCTTTCCCCAACATCGCCTGATATACAACATTTCCACCCGTTTTAACTACCCCCTTCACATGTTGGACTGACTATATGAGCAGAGGAAGGTCCTAAACGATTTCTTAATGATGCAGGCGGACAAGAGCACTCCCCTGTGTAACTGCAACGTTAACCAGTAGCAGCTCATGCATGACACCTGCTGTTTGCTCAGGCCCTTTGAGAAGGCCACTTTATTTGTCATTTGCCAGGACTGCAGGATGAACAAAGTCATTCCACTCCTTCACTTCCAAGAGCAGATGCTGATAAATCTGGCTGGCCAGGGGACCGGAGATGTGATGCCTACATCTCACGGGCACCTGATATTTGTGGGGCTGAACTGGAGGAGGACATTAATGCACAAGCAGTGTATACACACAGAAATGGGTGTGTATACACCATGTGTGTATACACACAGAAATGGGTGGTTTTTCTGCACAAGTGACAGTAGAGGAGCAGGCTATGAGGAAGACCAGGCAGAGGACCCTGACACACAGTGGCAGTATGCAATGGAGATGGAGACAGGGAGTCCCTCTGAGTCCCTTGCGCAAATGACCAGATGCATGCTGAGTGGCTTGCGTAGTGACAGCCGCATTTTCACCATTCGGCAGAAAGATGACTACTAGCTCTCCACCATATTAGACCCTCGCTATGGGTCCAAAATGGAGGCCTTTTTTCAACCCGCTGAGAGGGAGGATAAATTCAACTACTATCAAGACATCGTATGTAGTCAGTTGGCCGCTGTCTATGTGCGTCATCGCCCATTCTCGCAAAGGTCTGACACACACGTATTCGATGAAAAAATGTGTATTCCAAAACGCGTCGGAAGGTTTTTGGTCCTTAGAGGCATCCATAGAGGAGTGTGACGTCACACAGAAGCCCCCTCACAGCAATCACTTGCTGGCTTCCCCACGCGCGCACTAGCTACCGGCCGGAGCAGTGCGCGGCTACTGGGTAGAAGCAAAAGCAGCAGAGGAGGAACATCGTGCTTCCATAAGAGAAAGAACAGGACTGAGCCGCTTCCTTCTTTAGGCTACTTTCACACTCGCGTTTTGGCTTTCCGTTTGTGAGATCCGTCATGGGCTCTCACAAGCGGTCCCAAATGGATTAGTTTTGCCCTAATGCATTCTGAATGGAAAAGGATCTTCTCAGAATGCATCAGTTTGCCTCCGATCAGTCTCCATTCCGCTCTGGAGGCATACACCAAAACGCTGCCTGCAGTATTTTGCTGTCCGCTTGACGAAACTGAGCCAAACTGATCCATCTTGGCACACAATGTTAGTCAATGGGGACGGATCAGTTTTCTCTGGCACAGTAGAAAACGGTTATGTTACAGATAATACAAACTGATCCGTTCATGACATATGCATGTGGTTGTATTATTGTAACAGATCCGTTTTTGCAGATCCATGAGGGATCCGCCCAAAACGCGAGTGTGAAAGTAGCCTTACATGTTTACAACGGTAAGTATATCTTCTTGACTGTATGGTCAGCTATGTTCCAAAATAGTGTGCTGGAATCAGCACTGGTACTATTCTGTATTCTCTATGACATAAGTGCACCTAACCGAGTATGGGCAGTTTACTTATATATAAGTTACCCAGCAGCAGCTCTCTCTTTCCGGAGGGTTTGAGAAAGTGGCACTAACTATTTTAGCGGTCGCACAGGTGGGATTTTATTATTTCTTCTGTTGTCTTTGTTATTTGTTCTTGTTTTGTAAGATATAACAATTGCAGTGCAGACCATTAAAAATGCAATAAAAAGGCAGTGCATTTTTCTCTCAGGCAGTCTTCTCTCCCTTACACCTGATCTGAGGTTTGACGAAAAATATATTTTTTCTTATTTTACTGTTCTAAAACCTAGCTGTGTCTTATCAGGTGCAAAATAAAAGGAAGGCAAAGGGGATTCCAGAACGCTCCTCGGGTTGACTAATTTATTAAAAAATATACATATAAAATAAAGTGCAAACCTTGCTAGGTGTTTCGACAGTGGCCCACTCTCTTCCTCAGGCACATGTCAAACAAACAAATCCACTTTGATTAATTAGAGCATGTCAGGAAGTGACATTATTGCAATAATTATAATGTAACATGATCAATGGTTTCCTTTAACCCAAAAGGCACCAGAGTGGCCATTTTTAAAATTCAGAAGGATTCATGGTTTATCAGTGTATAAAATTATTAGTTAGTTGAATCACTGATTTGTTCCAAAATATTCAGTTGAAGGTCTGATATTTCTTTATTGTGAACTGACAGAAACAGTGTCTTGAGACACTGATTTGTGACACACTTCTGCATGTTTGATCTGTGTTTATTCATACTTAGTCTCGTGCTCTGTTTCATGCGGCCCACGTACTGGAGGCCACACAAACATTGCAGGAGATAAATCACAAAGGTGAAACTTTTTATCTGAAAAATTTCACCTGTGGACTACGAACAAAAGGAGGTAGAATCATGGCTAATGTTAAAACAACACAGACAATGTTTAAACCCCATTTGAATAAACCTACCAAGTTTGGCAAAAGAGGCAGAGAGGGTCGGGTAACAACAGATGTTTTTTTTTTTGCTGTTTTAGTTGGCTGGGTGCCAGGATATTTTTCAATGTCACTTTTGATTCTGAGGGACTAGCTTTCCCAAAATCAGATCACTAAGTATAATAGGCCAATGGATATAGTGTATACAGAATGTATGTACCAAGTGTGGCCTCCATTACAGCTCTGCAGCGATTATTAATCAGCTTTCCCAGAGCTGCATTGGTGAGAACAGATTATGTTGCCCTGGCACCATATTATAGAATCGCACAACATGGCAGGGTGTCATTGTGTGTATGTTACATAAACAGTTTTCCCCCATCACCACCCCACAGAGATTGTTTCCCAACGTTCCAAGACCTTGCTGTTTATGAATTGGTAAATCCCCAGTATTGTAGAATACCTAAAAAAGAATTCACAGCCAAGACAATTACCCTTCAGAAGGAAAATAATAATGGGCGGTATATATTTACATAAATCGTATTTATTCTATTTTTTATCAAAACAACCCCGCAAAACAAATAACAATACATACGGTAGGGAAATGGTGGTCCTGAGTCCTCCAAGGTTCTGGAGGGGACTGTTCTTCAGGTAGGGTTATAGCAATCGATTTGGGACTTATTCCTAGTGCTTACCCTTTTCTCTGATAATCCCTGCCTAAAGAACGGAATGGCCGCAGGGCGATCCTGTATTCAGGAACCTCCTGTATGCCCTAGGATGGCCCTGAAGACCGGTGACACAGGCAAAACCTTGATGGTATGCCCAATGCTTATATAATGTGACCTATTCTAGATACATAAAATAATAAATGCTCAGTACACATGGTTGTTATTTTAGATATTTAAATAAATGCTGAGTACCCAATGTCGTTCTAATAATTTCTACAATGTTCAGATGTGCAATAGAAAATATATAGGCATAGGCAATAGGCATCATGTATAGATAAAGATGTATTATCTCACTGATGACAATGATGGATTATCATTCACAGCAAACAATTATAACAATAAGCCATATATCTAGTCCGACTTATGGACCCCGAGACGCCCCTCCACATCCATGTTAATGCATGAGGTTCACATGAGCTTCAGGGAAACATGGTGCATAAAAGATATTACACCCTATTAACATATCAATGGTACTTGCGTGCCCAGAGACAAACGCTCAGGATGATCCCATGGGGTAACTGATGAATATGGTTACCGCACTCTTAGAGTCATCCGGCCGCATACCCAATAGTCTTGGAACCCACCAGCAACAGTCAAGATACTATTATCAAATACTGACCTTAAAGCCCGATGGTCAGAATAGCCCTCCATGTTTGGAACCCACCTGCAACAGTGCCGCATTAGGTAGAAAATGAGGTCACAGGAGCCGGTTCCGTTGTGCGGTTTAAATACACCGCCAAACCACAGAGAGGGAGGGCCCTATTGCTTCCCTGTATGACGCCTCGTATCGCGCTTCAGAGCTGCGCCGGGCGTTGCGTCGCCTAGTGGCGCATTACGCGTCACATTACTACATCATCCATCACGTGACGATGCCACGCCCCACCAGTTACGTGATGCCGCCATGTCATCGCCTGGAATCCTGTTGCCGGCTCCGATCACATGATCGGCTCATTGTTGAGCCGCAGCGAATAGATATCGGTTAAATGGCATCTAGAGAGGGTAGATATTAGGGGCACTGGTGCGGTCAGGTATATTACTAATTAAATACATCTATCCACCTCTATTGGGAGCATATATTAAGAGTAACATTAGGGTCCATATTCATAAAGAAGTCAAAGGGGGGGGGGGGGGGGCAAAGCACTGGGCCCCTGTCAGAATAGGTATATCACAGTTGTGCACCATTTTAAAATTCAATGTAAAAGTGGGAAAAGGAGAGAGAGAGAAAGTGGAGAAACCCAGTATTCGGGGTGGCCACAATGTCCCCCCTACCAAAATGTAGGACTATGGTCAGATATCCACTGTCTCATAGATAGAATAATATAATGGCCGGCTATAAAAAGCATGAAAAATCAATGTTCTCGTTAAATCCTGATGGTGACATGGTGTTTAACATGAAGATCCATTTGGATTCCTTTTATTTTAAGATATTATCTATGTCGCCTCCCCTGATAGAATGTTTAATTGTTTCTATCATCGAGAAGCGCATTACATTAGAGTTACCCCCATGAAGGAGAACCACATGTCTAGACAGTGGTTTGTCACGTTTGTTACGAATGTCCCCAACGTGTTCCAATAGCCTTTTCTTGAAAGCTCTGCAGGTTTTCCCGACATATTTGATGCCACACCCGCATTGTGCCAAATACACCAGATTTGAGAAGGTGTCCCCCACTTCCACAAAGGGACAGGCTTTACATCTACCACATTTGTGAGTACCACATCTCCTGTCTGTCAACCAAGTTGTAGGTGCGGCGGTAGCTTCGAAATGGCTATGTACCAATGTGTCACCGATGCTACGTCCGTGTCTGAACATTATGGATGGACGTTCAGGGAGGAGATTCGTCAGGTCTGGATCGGATTTTAGTAAAGACCAATAGCGTGCCAGGATTTCCCAGACTTGGTGAGATTCAGTGTCATATGTGCCAATAATTCGAATGACCTCCTGTGACGTTTTAATTCTCCCCTCAGACTGGAGTAATGCAGATCTATCCATAGATTATGCTAGAATGATGGGCGAGCACACTTCATTTGTATCATGTATATAAAATTTAATTAAATCCAATATAGGTAAACACGTGTATAAACATAAAATCTAGTCATTCAATAAAATACAATAAAATAACATGAAACCTGAATGTGCTAGATATAATACACTTCAGTTGATACCACAGATTGATAATAATTGCGAAAATTTTGAGTATAATAGAGTCCAATTGATAGTATTTGGACCAGAGTGCTATATTCCAATTGATATCATATATTGACAGTCCGCTTATTTGATGAGGTTGCTAAAATTTTCCTATCAAGCGACCTCTAATCACATTTGCGTTTCACAGATATTGCACACACAGTATATACTGGTATTGTAATTTCAATATAAATGGATTGCGTGGATATCCTATTTCAGTCTCTGGTCGACTGCATACATTCAATCCTTGTATAATCCCAAATCTTTGGGTGCCGGTTTTCTGCACCAGTTGTGCTGAATAGTATTCCAAAGTCTCGTGATCACTGTGGATATTGTAGCTTGTGTATAAAAGTATCTTACCTCCCTCGTTGTGGACGGTCTGTTTCCAATGTGAGTCGGGCGGCGCGGGACACTGCCGGTGTCTGAACGAAGTCATCATTCTAGCTTTATCCATTTATTTCCCCGAGGGTGGGTGTCCCTCTAATTTGGGCTAGCAGCACCTGTTCCACATTTCCGTCCAGAGTGAGCCACCGTTCCACTGTTTGTTTATCCATAGATTATGCATGGATCCACGCCTCATATAAACATGAGTCTGTATATCCTCTCTGCTTAAAACGATGGAATAACGCTGAGGCTTGTCTGCTAAAGCCAGTATGGTCCGAGCAATTTCTGCGGACCCTCAAAAATTGCCCCTTTGGGATGCCACGTTTAAGTGGCTTAGGATGAAAGCTCTCCCACCTAAGTAGGCTATTTGTCGACATTTGCTTCCGAAAAAGTGTGGTTACCAGGGTATTATTAGCTCTTCTTTTAGTTTGTTATTGTATCATATTGGAGCTCGTGTGTGAAATATAGCCCTATATGATTGATATTAAGGTCCTGCATAAACAGTTTAAAATCACCTGGGGTACCTGACCAAAATAGCAAAATGTCATCTATGAACCTGGACCAAAAGATGATATATCTGGTCCACTTCATCATGGTTTCAGAGAAGACAGTGTCCTCCCACCAGCCCAGGAGCAAGTTGGCGTATGTGGGGGCACATGGGCTCCCCATTGTCGTGCCCCTGAGCTGGTGGTAGAAGTGACCATTGAACACAAAGTAATTGTGATTTAGCACAAAGTCCAAAAGTTGGATCACAAAATGATTGTGATATTTTAGAAGCGCGATACGGGGCGTCATATAGGAAAGCAATAGAGCCCTCTCTTTCTGTGGTTTGGCGGTGTATTTAAACTGCACAACAGAACCGGCTCCTGTGACCTCATTTTTTACCTAATGAGGCACTGTTGCAGGTGGTGTTAACTGAAGTACGTTAAAAACACTTTATTTTGTTATATTAAAAAAATAATAATTGTCTCCACATTAATAGGCTGATAGGGTGAACTGGAACTGTTACAGACCAATTATATGCTGGTTCCTGGGTGCACCCTACCACAAGAACTCCTTTTGTTTGTAGGAGTATGAAATCTGAGGGGTATATCCTATTGTGGTCCTAAGAGAATATTTCTGCACTAGACTCACAGGGCTGGCCCCTTGGCCAGTGTTATTTAGGACCTAACACTGAAAGGATTTTTCCTTATTGGGGCTCAATAAAAGGGACGAGAGTCAGTCTGCACATATACTCTGTACTGCAGTCTAATGCTCAACGCGTTTCCCTTCCGACTATTGTCAGTGATTCATCAGGAGCATTGATCTGAGTGTTTGGCAGGCACCATGTACTGCGACCCTGATGGTGGGTACGCGATAATCTTGTCAAACACCCTTAGATCTACTGACTAAAGATGCTGCGCGCCTCTGATAACGTGCGTGCAGCAAAACAACGAGCCTCCCGGCACTGTAGTGGCCGTAACGAGCGCGAAGTGTGCGCTGATTAAATGGAGATGCCTCCTCCCCTTTCCCTGCCAGGCCTCTAACAGGCATCCAATGGGCGTACAATCGCTAACCGGCCGCGCCTCTTACTGTCGTCATCTCCAGCTATTGACAGACAGCCCATCCACGCTCAGCCGTTCTCGTCAACTCCGCCTCCTCCTGTCTTCATTCGTCGCTGTGACAGTGGGGAGTGTATAATCGTGACGTATGCTTGAGTCACCATCTGGGCGGGAACATGAAATCCGTAAGATATCTTCAGGTTCAGGTAAACCCAGTTTCTAAAGAATCTGAACTAATTGAAACTTATACTGCCATAAATAGTTGCCAAAGAATAAGCAGAAATTTCAAACACTGACATTTCTGCTTGAAACATGAAGGATCCAATTGCATCCAGTACCATAGGAGTCCCTATGAATGGCAGAAATGTCAACCACTGACAATCCTGCTAAGGACATTAGGGACACAATTGGGTCCCGTTTCATGGGTGGTCTCCACAAATGATAGATAAAACGAGATCACAGTGAGGAAGAGTCATCAGAGGGAACAGTAAATCTATTCAAATGGAAGACAGAGGATAAGTCACATACACTGACCAAAAAAGGGGAAGGGGCACTGTTCTTGTCACAGCCAGACAGCTGAGAAGCGCTCACAGGAGCTTCTCAGATCCTCCTCCTTGAATTTCTTTGTTTTGGTTTAGTTTCTCTTCTCGTTAGTCTATCTCAGCTGTCATGCAGTCAGACTGATCGCTACCCTTTAAGTTCCTCCCCATAATGCAGTAGTGTGTGGCTGATACAACTTCCTGGAGTGTGTGTGCATGCTGTTCCCAGTTCCCAGTTCCCAGTCCTCAGTCGTCAGTCGTCTGCAGATAAGTGCTGTTTATGTATTTATGTTTTTGTCTTTTCTGGATCCAGGTGACCATGACTCCCTCCGTGTCAGTGTAGGGAGCCGGTGGTCGTGTCCCTTCACTATTGTAGGGTCTTCAGGTAATAGATAGCCGAGGAACGTGGATATGCGGCCATCCACCTTTGGGGTGTTCGCATAGGCTGAGCAGTGAGGGAGAGTGGCAGCTCTATTGCAGGGGTCTCCCTTTGTTCCTTAGTTGTGGATCCAGAGAGACATTGTTTATATGGTATTGTCTTGTTTCCTGTACACCATCCGTGACATTATCAGCCGCCAAAACCGTCTCAAGCATGGATCCGGTTTCACTTTTGGCTGAACGCCTCCAGGGTCTTTCATTGGGGGTAGCTGATCTCCGTAGGATTTTTTCTCAGTTTCAAGTGACCGATTCAGCTTGCGTTCATGGAGTTTGTGCTGAGCCCAAGATCTCGCTCCCGGATACGTTCTCTGGGGGTAGTGAGAATTTTGTGCGTTTTAAAGAGGCTTGCAAACTCCATTTTCGCCTTCTTCCCCATTCTTCTGGTGATGAAGAACGGAGGGTGGGGATCATTGTATCGCTGCTCAGGGGTAACGCTCAGTCTTGGGCCTTTTCGCTACCGGAGGGGGCACGGCCCCTCCGCTCAGTGGATGAATTCTTTTTAGCCCTGGGTCAGATATATGATGATCCGGATCGTATTGCTCTGGTTGAGTCTAGACTACGTCTGTTATGCCAGGGTAAACTATCCGCAGAGATATACTGCTCCGAATTTCGGAGATGGGCAGCTGATACTGGTTGGAATGATGCTGCACTCCGAAGTCAATTTTGCCATGGTCTTTCAGAGGGATTGAAAGATGCATTTTCCTTTCATGAGAGGCCTATCTCCTTGGACTCTGCTATGTCTCAGGCCGTTCGTATTGACAGGCGTCTTAGAGAGAGACGAGAGATCTCTCCTTCCTGTCCTACTCAGTCTCGGAACAGTGCAGCGGTCTCATTCTGTGCGCAGGAGTCTCAGTCGCTGTCAGCCCCTTCTGAGCAGGAGCCCATGCAGCTGGGGTTGATTGCCTCTGACAATAGAAGATTCAGCCTGCATGGGAGGGTTTGTTTTTGTTGTGGAGGTATAAATCATTTGGCAAATGTTTGTCCCTCAAGGAGATTCAGGCAGTTTTCTGGGAGTAATAAAGAGACAAAAAGGAAAAAATCTTTTAAAAATGTTCCGTCTGTTACTATTGGCAGGGTTGAGGCGGAAATTGAAGGTTTTCCGTTTGCTTGTAGTTCCCGTTTTGTCCTGCCTGCTAGGGTGGCGCTAGAGAGCAAGAGCATTTTTTGTGAGATTTTTGTGGATAGTGGAGCAGCTGTCAACCTCATTGATAATCAATTTGCAATAACTCATGGTTTCCAGGTATGCACTTTGGGAAGGGATATTCCTGTTTTTGCTATTGATTCAGCTCCACTTTCTCAGAAATCATTAAAGGGCATAGTTCACAATATCCGTTTAATTGTGAGTGATGCTCATGTTGAGGATGTGTCATGTTTCGTCCTTAGCGGTTTGCCTACTCCTCTAGTGTTGGGGCTACCCTGGCTCACTAAACATAACCCCACCATTGATTGGCAAGCGAGGCAAATAAATGGTTGGAGTAACTTTTGCAGAGAGAATTGCCTCATAACATCTGTTTCTGAGGTTTCTACTAAGACTGTACCACCTTTCCTCTCTGAATTTTTGGATGTCTTCTCTGAGAGTGGAGTTCAGGGTTTGCCTCCGCACAGGGAGTATGATTGCCCTATTAATCTCATCCCAGGCGCCAAGCTGCCTAAATCTCGTTTATACAATCTCTCCCAACCTGAGAGGGTCGCTATGCGGGCTTATATCTCTGAGAGTTTGAGAAAAGGACACATACGACCCTCGAAGTCACCTGTTGCCGCTGGTTTTTTCTTTGTTAAGAAAAAAGATGGTTCTTTAAGACCTTGTCTGGATTTCAGGTTGCTGAACAGTATCATTATTCGTGATCCTTATCCGCTTCCTCTGATCCCGGACCTGTTTAACCAGGTTGTTGGGGCTAAAGTCTTTTCCAAATTAGACCTAAGAGGGGCATACAACCTGGTTAGGGTCAGAGAAGGAGACGAATGGAAGACGGCTTTCAATACCCCTGAGGGCCATTTTGAGAATTTGGTTATGCCTTTTGGTTTGATGAATGCCCCAGCCGTATTTCAGCATTTCGTCAAGAGCATTTTTTATCATTTAATGGGAAAATTTGTATTAGTGTATTTGGATGACATTTAGATTTTTTCTCCTGATTTCAAGACTCATAAGGAACACTTACGTCAGGTCTTGCTCATTCTGCGGGAGAATAAATTATATGCGAAACTGGAAAAATGTGTGTTTGCGGTTCCAGAAATCCAATTTCTGGGGTTTCTTGTCTCCGCTTCTGGTTTTCGCATGGACCTCGAGAAGGTCCGCGCTGTGCTTGAGTGGGAGCTTCCTGAGAACCAGAAGGTGCTGATGCGTTTTTTGGGCTTTGCCAATTATTACAGGAAATTTATTTTGAATTATTCCTCTGTTGTTAAACCACTCACTGATATGACCAGAAAGGGGGTAGATTTTTCTTCCTGGTCGGTAGAGGCGCGTAAGGCCTTTTCTAATATCAAGGAGAGTTTTGCTTCCGCTCCCATCCTAGTACAACCTGATATTTCGTTACCCTTCATAGTTGAGGTTGATGCTTCTGAGGTAGGGGTGGGTGCGGTCTTGTCTCAGGGTTCCTCTCCTGCCAAATGGCAACCGTGTGCCTTTTTCTCAAAGAAACTCTCCTCCGCAGAGAGAAATTATGATGTGGGAGATAGGGAATTGTTGGCCATCAAGTTGGCTTTTGAGGAATGGCGCCATTGGCTAGAGGGAGCCAGACACCCTATTACCGTGTTTACTGACCATAAAAATCTGGCCTATTTGGAGTCAGCCAAGCGTCTGAACCCGAGACAGGCCAGATGGTCTTTGTTCTTTTCAAGGTTTAATTTTGTTGTTACGTTCCGCCCTGGGGTTAAGAATGTGAAGGCAGATGCCCTGTCACGTTGTTTTCCAGGAGGTGGGAATTTTGAAGACCCGGGTCTCATTTTGGCTGAAGGTGTGGTGGTCTCTGCTCTTTTTCCTGAATTGGAGGCAGAGGTGCAGGCAGCCCAGTCAGAAGCTCCTGATCTTTGTCCTCCTGGGAGGTTGTTTGTGCCTCTCGCTTTGAGACACAAGATTTTTAAAGAACACCACGACACGGTCCTTGCTGGGCACCCGGGGGCAAGAGCCACACTGGATCTCATCGCTCGGAGATTCTGGTGGCCTGCGCTTCGTAAGTCGGTTGAGGGTTTTGTGGCAGCTTGCGAGACTTGCGCTCGTGCCAAGGTCCCTCATTCACGGCCATCAGGTCCTCTCCTTCCTTTGCCCATTCCTTCCCGTCCTTGGACACATCTGTCCATGGACTTCATAACGGACTTGCCTCGTTCCTCGGGGAAGTCTGTGATTCTGGTGGTGGTGGACCGTTTTAGCAAAATGGTGCATTTTATCCCTTTCCCTGGTTTGCCCAATGCTAAGACGCTGGCGCAGGCATTTATTGACCACATTGTCAAATTGCATGGGATTCCTTCAGACATAGTCTCTGATAGGGGCACGCAGTTTGTTTCCAGATTCTGGAAGGCTTTCTGTTCTCGCTTGGGGGTTCGGTTGTCATTCTCTTCTGCTTTCCATCCGCAGTCGAATGGCCAGACAGAACGCGTCAATCAGAATCTGGAGACATATCTGCGCTGTTTTATGGCGGAGAATCAGGAGGATTGGTGTTCTTTTTTGTCCCTTGCTGAGTTTGCTTTAAATAACCGTCGTCAGGAGTCCT
Source organism: Bufo bufo (assembly GCF_905171765.1). Taxonomy (NCBI): domain Eukaryota; kingdom Metazoa; phylum Chordata; class Amphibia; order Anura; family Bufonidae; genus Bufo; species Bufo bufo. The sequence continues at coordinate 71,876,001 of NC_053398.1, read as the reverse complement.
CTGATAAGTCACCATTTTTTGGTGCATATGAGTTCCATCCGCAGTTTGGGACTTTCTCGGGAGAGGGCTCTTCTGGTTTGCCTGATGAGGACAGATTCTCCTCGTCTTTGTCATCTATTTGGCAAAAGATTCAGGATAATCTAAAGAGCATGAGTGAGAGATATAAGCGTGTGGCGGATAAGAGACGTGTGCCTGGTCCGGACCTGAATGTTGGTGATCTGGTGTGGTTGTCTACCAAGAATATCAAATTGAAGGTTCCCTCCTGGAAGTTGGGTCCTAGGTTTATTGGGCCTTACAAGATCCTGTCTGTCATCAATCCTGTTGCCTACCGTCTTGATCTTCCTCAGACTTGGAAGATCCATAATGTTTTTCATAAGTCCTTATTGAAACCTTATGTTCAACCTATTGTACCCTCGCCTTTGCCTCCTCCTCCGATTATGGTTGATGGAAATCTTGAATTTCAGGTCTCTAGGATTGTGGATTCTCGTCTTGTCCGCGGTTCCCTCCAGTACCTCGTTCATTGGGAGGGTTATGGTCCTGAGGAGAGGATGTGGGTCCCAGTGACGGACATTAAGGCCTCTCGTCTCATCAGGGCTTTCCATAGGTCCCATCCTGAGAAGGTGGGCCCTGAGTGTCCGGAGTCCACTCCTAGAGGGAGGGGTACTGTCACAGCCAGACAGCTGAGAAGCGCTCACAGGAGCTTCTCAGATCCTCCTCCTTGAATTTCTTTGTTTTGGTTTAGTTTCTCATCTCGTTAGTCTATCTCAGCTGTCATGCAGTCAGACTGATCGCTACCCTTTAAGTTCCTCCCCATAATGCAGTAGTGTGCGGCTGATACAACTTCCTGGAGTGTGTGTGCATGCTGTTCCCAGTTCCCAGTTCCTAGTTCCCAGTCCTCAGTCGTCAGTCGTCAGTCGTCTGAAGATAAGTGCTGTTTATGTATTTATGTTTTTGTCTTTTCTGGATCCAGGTGACCATGACTCCCTCCGTGTCAGTGTAGGGAGCCGGTGGTCGTGTCCCTTCACTATTGTAGGGTCTTCAGGTAATAGATAGCCGAGGAACGTGGATATGCGGCCATCCACCTTTGGGGTGTTCGCATAGGCTGAGCAGTGAGGGAGAGTGGCAGCTCTATTGCAGGGGTCTCCCTTTGTTCCTTAGTTGTGGATCCAGAGAGACATTGTTTATATGGTATTGTCTTGTTTCCTGTACACCATCCGTGACAGTTCTTCATTCAATAAAACATGCAAATGAAATAGCATCATTAAGGCCCTTTGGTTTAACAGTGTTTAGTGTAAAAATCCACTGTGCCTCCTTTCTGAGGAGCAGTGTATCAATATCTCCTCCCCTGGGCGGTGGTCTTACATGTTCAATACCCTGAAATTTGAAACAGTCTGTTGTCCTGGGGTGATAAGTTGCCACGTGTTGCGCAATAGGGGTATCACCAAGGCTTCTGATCTTCAATAGGTGCTCCCCTATGCGCCTCCTGAATTCGCGCTTAGGTTTCCCTACATATTGTGATCCACAAATGCAGGTCGCGAGATACACCACCCCTACTGTCTTACAATTGATAAAGGATTTGATGTTGTATTTGTGCCCTGTAGTTGAGCTGGTGAAATGTGCACCCTTCAAAATAACTTTGCAGGCTATACAGTTTCCACATTTATATGTGCCATTTGGTATATTTGCCCCTAACCAGGTCTCATTAGTAGGAGAATTGAAGGCACTGTGGACCACCTAATCCTTTATGTTCCCCCCACGACGGTATGTGATCATAGGATACCCACCCCCTAGATGCCCAACATCCGGGTCAGTTTTTAAAATATCCCAGTGTGCAGTCAACAATGCATGTATCTCCTTGTTCGCCGTGTCAAAGGTTCCTATGATACGTAACTGAGCATCCTCAGATATCCTGTTTTTGGGATGCAGGAGATTTTCCCTATCACATGCAGCCACATGCTGGTAGGCCTCCTTTAAGACAGGTTTAGGGTATCCCTTCTCAACAAACCGTTTCTCTAGGTCATCCGCTGATGCCTTAAAATCAGACCACTGAGAACAGTTACGGCTCATTCTAAGGTACTGCCCCTTAGGGATGCCCCTCTTGAGTGGGTGTGGATGCCCACTTTCCAACCTCAAGAGGGCATTAGTGGCCATGGGTTTGCGGAACACTTTTGTTTTAAGATATCCAGAGGGGTCAATCTCAATCAAGAGGTCCAGAAAAGTGAGATGTTTTTCATTGATTACAGATGTGAAGTAGAGGCCCAGAGTATTAATATTCAGCCTCGATTCAAACTCAAAGAATTTTTTCTTTGTACTTCTCCATAGGATGAATATATCATCAATGAACCTCATCCATAATAAAAATGGATGAGGTCTATTCTTCCATCTCGTCATTAAACAACGTCTCTCTTTCCCACCAGCCCAGGTAGAGGTTGGCGAAGGTGGGGGCACAGGGACTGCCCATCGCTACCCCCCTGAGCTGGTGGTAGAGAGAGTGGTCAAACATGAAAATGTTGTGGTACAGGATAAAGTTGAGCAATGTAATTACAAGTTCGTTATGCTCACGGAAATGAGACCCTCTCTCTAGTAAAAATGTCTGTACCGCCTCACAGCCTCGTTGATGTGGGATGGAGCTGTACAAAGCTTCTACATCCAGGCTGGCGAGGAGGGTGTCATTATCACATCTGATGTCATTTAATCTCCTCAACACATCCATAGAATCCCAAACAAAGGACACAAAAGGCCTAAGGATTTTATCTACATAGATGCTGATTCTTTCAGTGAGACTCCCAATTCCCGACACTATCGGCCTTCCCTTTAAGGGATCAGTCCCCTTATGTATTTTGGGTAGACTGTAGAAGGCCGGTAGTGTCGGGTGCATGGGTAGCAGGTATGCAAGTTTGCCCGCACTTATCAGTCTGCGCCCCTTCGCTCTACTGAGAAACTGGTGCAGGTGGGTTCCAAGCATGGACGGCTATTCTGACCATCGGGGTTTAAGGTTGGTATTTGATAATAGTATCTTGACTGTGACTTCTCTCTCCATAGACTATTGGGTATGCGGCCGAATGACACTAAGAGTGCAGTAACCATATTCATCAGTTACCCCATGGGATCATCCTGAGCGTTTATCTCTGGGCACGCAAGTACCACTGATATGTTAATCGGGTGTAATATCTTTAATGCACCATGTTTCCCTGAAGCTTATTAACATGGATGTGGAGGGGCGTCTCGCAGTCCATAAGTTGGACTATATATATAGCTTATTGTTATAATTGTTTGCTGTGAATGATAATCCATCATTATCATCAGTGAGATAATAATTTTTTATCTATACATGATACCTATTGATACACTGTACTAGGTATCCCCTGAGGAGCCCAAATTATCATTGTGTGCGAAACGTGTTGGAATTTAGGGGCCTAAAGTGTGGTGTTGTCAACTGTAATGGCTTAGGTGCCCATGTTATAGAATCTAAACTGGCGAACAGTGTACTTTGCATCCACTGGATGATAGTTATATTTTCTATTGCGCAATTGAACATTGTAGAAATTATTACAATGACATTGTGTACTCAGCATTTATTTAAATATCTAAAATAACAACCGTGTGTACTGAGCATTTATTATTTTATGTATCTAGGCCACATTATATAAGCATTGGGCATACCATCAAGGTTTTGCCTGTGTCACCGGTCTTCAGGGCCATCCTAGGGCATACAGTAGTTTCCTGAATACTGGATCGCCCCTATCGGGGCGGCCATTCCGTTCTTTAGGCAGAGATTATCAGAAAAGGGTAAGCACTAGGGATAGGTCCCAAATCGATTGCTATAACCCTACCTGAAGAACAGTCCCCTCCAGAACCTTGGAGGACTCAGGACCACTGTGTCCCTACCGTATTTTTTGTTATTTGTTTTGCGTATTAGTTTATTTTTGTTTTTGTGTTGTTTTTTTTTATAAAAAAATAGAATAAAGGCTACGTTTTAGAATTGGTGATACCTTGTAGAATACCTAGCCAGATTTGCTAGACAGGAGTTTGGCGTTCATTTTATAATGAGTGCATTTCATGAGGAGTTCATTTTATAATCAGTGCAGTCCATCAGGTGTCGTTTATTTTATAGTCAGTGCGGTCCATGAGGTGGTGTTTCTATTTGTCATTTGATGGAAATGCCTCGTTCATTATTTTAGAGCCTCTGTCAGCAGGAACAACCCAATTAAACCATGCAAACTGCCTGATAGGGTTTATCATGCTTTCTTTTGTCTCTATATTAAACAGCTTTAGAGAGATCTGCATTTTATTCATACGTAAATGAGCACATTGGAACACCTGGGGGCAGGGCTGAATTATTGTAGCATTGCTTTTGTAATACCACTGTACTCTGTACACTCCACCCTACCCTTGATTGACAGGGCTAGACATCAGCATTGTGAAGGCAGAGCTGTGTCATAACACATATATGCTGTATATTCACTACTTACCTTGAGAAGGGTGGTTTTCAATGCTTAGAAAGCTACTACATATTACTGGTTTATTCACAGGTACAAAATATGATAGTAAAGAAACCAGGGATATGTATTATCAGTAGAGATGAGCGAATGTTTCAAAAATTCAATTTGCCGGTTCGCCGAATTTTCCGGGAAAAATTCTATCAGAATATATTTGCAGTGAATTCTTCTGTGTTTTGTACCCACTCCTGCTTTTGGCTACCAAATCATAAGCCAATTCTGATGGGACCATACAGGCCTTACAGATGCTACACATACAGGATCCGTTGTGCGTCTCATTTTTCCTTCCTTCTGACAGTTCAGAAGAAGGGTCAGACAAATGATGATGTCAGCTAGGTCGAAAAGCAAAATAATGGCCCAGTTATGAAGTGGGGAGGGTGGGAACAGCATGAGTAGACCACAGAGTAACAGGGTCTGGGGGTTGCTGCAGCATCAGGAGGCCACATAGTGGCACAATGACAGAGTCTAGAGGTGTCAGCAGTATGAGGAGGCCACCGAGTGGCACAATGACAAGTGTGGAGGTGGCATCAGTATGAGGAAGCCACGAATTGCACAATGACAAAGTGTGGAGGTGGGGGCGGCAGCCGTATCAGGAGACCACAGAGTAGCACAATGACAGAGTCTGGACGTGGCGGCAGTAGCAGTAGCAGCATCAGAAGAATGGCACCGAGTGGCACAATGACAGAGTCTGGAGGTGGCAGCAGTTTGAGGAGGCCACCGAGTGGCACAATGACAGAGTCTGGAGGTGGCGGTAGCATCAGTAGGAGGCCACAGAGTGGCACAATGACCGAGTGTGGAGAAGGCGGTGGCAGCAGCATCAGGAGGAGGCCACAGGGTGGCACAATGACCGAGTGTGGAGGTGGCGGCAGCATCAGGAGACCTCAGAGTGGAAAGGTGACATAGTGTGGAGGTAGTGGCAGCATCAGGAGGCCACAGAGTGTCAAGGTGACATAGTGTGGAGGTCACAGCAGCATGAGGAGGCCACAGAGTGGCACGACGACGAGAGATTGCGGAGGTGGCAGCAGCATGAGGGGGCCACAGAGTGGTACGACGACAAGAGATTGTAGAGGTGGTAGCAGCATGAGGAGGCCGCTTTGTCTATTCTTTTATAGGGAATATGGGACAGAACAGAAGGAAACATTTTCTCAACTTTATAAAGTGTTGCTTAAAACACGATTTAATAATGCACGTTCTTCGGCACAAAAAGGCTTGGCAAATTAATTGTCTGTGAATTTCCCTTAAAGATTGGGATAATATATTGGCGAATTTAAGTTTACTTTCTTATAATATTAATCAAGTTTTGGTTAAATTTAATATTCAATATTTAATCAATTTAATAATAAAAATTAAGTGTTGACTAAGACAGGAGGGAATCCGCCAATCTTCAGTATATTCGACGATGTGGTGTGGTTACGATGGAGGAAGCATTCCAAAAAAACTATTTCTCTCCACCTGGAGACGAATCTTGTCAATATTGATGCAAGTGCGGTATCGGCTGCTCATCAACCCAGATACTTCTGGGGGAACTTGCCTGGCATGAGCAGGCCTATAGTAACTTAGTAACATAGTACATAAGGCCGAAAAAAGACATTTGTCCATCCAGTTCGGCCTGTTATCCTGCAAGTTGATCCAGAGGAAGGCAAAAAAACAAACCTGTGAGGTAGAAGCCAATTTTCCCCACTTTAGGGGAATAAAAAATCCCTTCCCGACTCCAATCAGGCAATCAGAATAACTCCCTGAATCAGCGATCCCTCTCTAGTAGCTATAGCCTGTAATATTATTACGCTCCAGAAATACATCCAGGCCCTTGAATTCCTTTATTGTACTCACCATCACCACCTCCTCAGGCAGAGAGTTCCATAGTCTCACTGCTCTTACCGTAAAGAATCCTTTTCTATGTTTGTGTACAAACCTTCTTTCCTCCAGACGCAGAAGATGTCCCCTCGTCACAGTTACAGTCCTGGGGATAAATAGATGATGGGATAGATCTCTGTACTGACCTCTGATATATTTATACATATTAATTAGATCTCCCCTCAGTCGTCTTTTTTCTAAAGTGAATAACCCTAATTTTGATAATCTTTCAGGGTACTGTAGTTGCCCCATTCCAGTTATTACTTTAGTTGCCCTCCTCTGGACCTTCTCCAGCTCTGCTATGTCTGTCTTGTTCACAGGAGCCCAGAACTGTACACAGTACTCCATGTGTGGTCCGACTAGCGATTTGTAAAGTGGTAGGACTATGTTCTTATCACGGGCATCTATGCCCCTTTTGATGCAACCCATTATCTTATTGGCCTTGGGAGCAGCTGCCTGACACTGGTTTTTGCAGCTTAGTTTTCTGTTTATTAAAATTCCTAGATCCTTTTCCATGTCAGTGTTTTACCATTTAGTATGTACGGGTGACTTGCATTATTCCTTCCCATGTGCATAACTTTACATTTGTCAGTGTTAAACCTCATCTGCCACTTATCTGCCCAAGCCTCCAATCTATCCAGATCCCTCTGTAGTAGTATACTGTCCTCTTCAGTGTAAATTACTTTACACAGTTTAGTGTCATCTGCGAAAATTTATACTTTACTATGCAAGCCCTCTACAAGATCATTAATAAATATATTGAAGAGAATAGGGCCCAATACGGACCCCTGAGGTACCCCACTAGTGACAGTGACCCAATCTGAGTGTGTACCGTTAATATCCACCCTCTGTTTTCTATCATTGAGCCAGTTACTTACCCACATACAGATGTTTTCTCCCAGTCCAAGCATTCTCATTTTATATACTAACCTTTTATGTGGTACACACTCAGCTACAGACGATGAGAAGTCAAAACGTCAAGATAGCTTTGAGCCCAGAAGAGTTGCGAAGTTCATCAAGATACGTCACTAAAGATTTTACCACATAACCGCAGTGCTGACCGATGAATACATTTTGTTTTTCGACCGAAATACTTCAATAAAGATTTTACCACATGTAGTGTCCCACTAGGTTAAGGTGGGCACTGCACAAAAGGGGTTAATGTGTCTTTATTACAGTTAATGTTATGTGTATGCATTTCCCTGTGTTTAACTGGTGTCAGGCCTAGTTAGGGTGCAGTTTAGCCTCCCAGACATTAGAGGGAGCCAGAGAGCCCTAGATATATATAGGAAGGCCCAGGCAGGGGAGTGGTAGTTCATTCCAGGGGACTAGAGGAGTTACTTCGTCCACCTGAAGCTCCTGAGGCTAGGCTTAGCTCAGTAGAGACACCCCAGTTGCAGGACAGCACCTCCTGGGAGAAACCTGCAGCTTCCCAACCAAGCAACGATAATACAAGTCAGATAAGTACCCTGATGGGCAGAGGTTCTATAAAGTACAGCAAGCGCCAATACTGGAGAGAGGATTTATATACCAAGGATTAAAGCCAGCATTTAGGCATCCGGGCCTTGGGATTCAGCCAGCTAGAATAGCTGAAGGGAATAGAGCAGCATTGCACTGCAAAGCATTAACTGTTGCACCCTCCAAGTATCTTGCATGATTAATTCCTGCCACTATTTAAAGTCTACCTGCTTGTGAAGTATTGTTCAAGGGACTGCATTATCATCACAATCACCTGTAACTGTATGTACAAAGTTGGACTGTCTTCACCAAGTAAAGCAACGTTTGGTTTACCCACTGAGTACTCAGTTATTCCTCCTATAAATCGGTGTGCCACCGTTACAGGCACTGGCGTCACGAATCCAACAGGGACCTTGCCCCAGGCACTCAAAATACCTGTAACATCCAGGGCACCTCATCCACCATCAGGCCTGGTCCCTACAAACAGAGTGTGCCCCAGAGGAACTGTGTCTACCTCTCATTCACTGCCGCATGCCTGCCCAGGGTTCTCCAATACAGTGAGCAACCCTCGATTGCCTATAACCGTGACCTCGCTTCGCTATACCCTGCAGGTCTAGCGTGCTGCATAAATTGGCGTCACGAACAGGATTTACGGAACATTCCTGCGCCATTGCGGATATAAAACTGTGTGCTAAAAACTGCCTTAAAGTGACCAAGCCCTATTGTTTTATTCTAAATTGCTGGGCCAAAGAACTGTCATCATTAGCGGTGTGAAGATAGTGTTTTCTGGACTGTTTGCTGCTTGTTTGAGCCACCACTTGCTGTCAGTGAATAGACAGCCATTTTGCCACTTAAACCTGAGGTGGATTACAAGTGCGCCCGGTGAACTGTTTGGCGCGAAAAGAACCAGGCGGAGTCATCACCCAGCCGGCAAGGAGGAAGAACGCCGCCCTGTCTGGAGAAAAAGGTGCCGCCTACCTGAGTCCCGGAGCTACGAGAGGCCGCGCCCACCTGCTGACGCTGTACGCAGGACGTCCGACGCCCGTAGCCACGCATCTCGCGAGACTTGGAGCGAGCACCACCGGAGTGAGTACCAACTTAAAACTGTTGCCGGCTCTGCTATTTACCTTACCGGAACGTTCCCGACCCCTGCCAGGGCACCGGAGGGAGCCCCGTTAGCGACAAAAGACTTTTCTGTGAAAAAAAAAAAAAGTTATTATCATTGCCGCTCCGGTCCGCTCTGCTACATTTAAAGGGCCATACTCACCTAGCAACGCCATGTCCACCCCTGAGGAAATCGGACAGGTGGCCCCAGCCGACCCTAGGGCCCCTGCCCCCGCGGCACCGCCAAGCATGATGCCGCTAACTATGCCGTACTATTTTGGGGCCCCCTGGTTCCCACGTTATTCAGGGGAAGCCCATAAGTTAAAGGACTTTAGGGAACAGATACTGGCCTTGTTCCGGATTTACCCCATAAATGCCGAACAGCAAATGGAGATCCTCCTAGCTCAGTTGGAAGGGGCCGCCCGCAGGGAAGTCATGTCGTGGCCCCGCTCTGAGAAAAGTAGCCTGGAACGGATCTTTGATCGCTTGGGCACCACGTTTGAGGCCAGAACGGTGTCAGAAGTTAAAATGCGTTTCTTCAGCAGAAAGCAGCAACCTGGGGAGTCGCTCCGTGATTTTGCCCTGTCCTTACAAGAGACACTGAGAGCTGTAGTCCAAGTGGATCCTAAAGAAGCTGAGGACCAGGACCGGACTCTTAGAGAGCAATTCATTGCAGGCGTAAGTAATGAGCATTTAAAGGGCCAGCTACGCATGTTGTCAGCTCAACACCCCCACTGTGCATTTCTGGACTTTAAAGAATTGGCCATCAGTATATTGGGCCAGAACCCTGCTCCAGGGCCGGCAGCCTCCTATGAACCCCAGGCTTGCCAACCAAAGACTGTTAATGTGGGACCTGCAGGAGTCAGTCAGGCGACCCAAGCTCCAGTTACAGACGTAGTGGCAGCCCTCATGGAGCAAGTGAACCACCTTACTCTAAGTCTAAAGAAGGTGTGCAAAAAGATAGAGGAATGGGAGAGACCATTATTACTAGAAGATGAAAGTCCTCTTCCTCCAAGGCTCCTATCTGCATATGGAGACGTATACCCAAAAGAGCCTGATGGGCGACCGAGGTACCGGCCCAGAAGTAGAAAACAGCCTGTCTGCCACCACTGCAAGAAATATGGACATACTGAATCAATGTGCTGGCAGTTAAACGGGCAACCCCTGAGGCAGAGGACCGCCCCTCGGGAGGTAGAACAGTAGGTCCAAAGGATCCAAGCTGGATGCCTAAGTATGTAGGATCCCGTCCAAAAATTAATATATGCATCAACGGAGTACCCTTTGAAGCCCTCTTGGATACTGGGTCACAGGTCACCACCATTCAACGGCCTGCCTTTGACAAGTTCTGGGATCCAAGTCTTCTCACCCAGCCACCAGAGTCCTGGCTAGATATCATCGCCAGCAACGGTAAGCCAGTGGAAGTGCATGGGTATTGGGAACCTACCCTTCAAGTGGGAGAAGCCACCCTGCCACAGCAAGGCGTGATTGTGGTACAAGCAGGAGATAAAGGAGGACACCCTGTGATCTTAGGGACTAACGTTCTGAAAAATTGTTACTCTGAAGTGCTTGACGCCTTAAATCAAACTATATCTTCAGCCTCACCTGCTTCCAGAAGAGTTATTCAAAAGACTATTAGTGTGCTGAGTGCTCAACAAAGGTTTGCCAACAAGAAAGGAGAAATTTGCATTGTCCGGATCCGGGATAACCGACCGGTAATTCTGCCTCCAAACTCCCAGATCATCCTGTGGTGCCGTGCGGTGTTAGGGATCCAGGGCCAGGACTATCAAGCCCTAGTGGAACCTATTCCCTTTGAAAATCATCCCTTCGTACGGACAGCCAAGAGCATGGTGACTGTGTCTCAAGGTAAAGTGCCTGTCCGCTTAATTAACTTTGGTGATCATCCCGTTACTCTCCTTAAACACTGCCCAGTTGCTCAGCTTTTTCAAGTGTCTTTCCAGGATGTGATCCGTCTGCCTGCCACAGAGGCGTTCCAGACCACACAGAGCAGCAGCACCCCTACGACATCCTGGTGGGAAGAACTACATGTGGGGAACGAATCCACCCCAAAAGAGCAAATAGAGGGAGTCCTGAAGCTGGTGAAGGGGCACCACCAGGCTTTCAGCAAGCATTCCACGGACTATGGAGAGGTCAGTGTAATCAAACACACCATACCCACCAGCTCTCATCCTCCTATTAAGGAGAGGCACAGACCCATACCACCTACTACCTATCAGTCTGTGAAAGAGATGATAAAAGAGATGAAAGACTCTAATATAATCCGGGACAGCCATAGTCCCTGGGCTGCGCCCCTAGTTCTTGCCCGAAAAAAAGATGGCAGCATAAGGTTCTGCGTGGATTACAGAAAAATTAATCAAATCACCCACAAAGATGCATATCCATTGCCACGCATTGAAGAGTCCTTGACTGCTCTGGGGTCATCAGCCTATTTCTCTACCTTGGACTTAACCAGTGGGTACTGGCAAGTACCCATGGCCCCAGAAGATCGAGAAAAGACTGCTTTCACTACACCTATGGGCCTGTTTGAATTCAATTATATGCCGTTTGGACTGTGTAACGCTCCAGGAACGTTCCAGAGGCTGATGGAACATTGTTTAGGCCATAGGAATTTTGAGACTGTACTCTTGTATCTGGATGACGTCATTGTATACTCCAAAACGTATGAGGACCATCTAAAGCACCTGGGTGAGGTGTTTCAAGTTCTTGCTAAATATGGCCTCAAGATCAAGCCATCCAAGTGCCACCTACTGAAACCAGCAGTCAAATACCTTGGGCACGTTGTCAGTGCCGACGGAATACAGCCTGATCCTGATAAACTTGCTGCTGTCCGCAACTGGCCTACTCCAACGACCGTGAAAGAGGTGAGAAGCTTTCTCAGTTTTGCAGGGTACTACAGGCGTTTCATCCCGCACTTCGCACAAATTGCGGATCCCATCCAGGAACTGTTGAGGGGGCATCCAAAAAAGAGCCCGAAAACCCCTATTCCTGTTGAATGGAACCAAGAACGAGAAATTGCCTTTCAAATCCTAAAGAAGAAGTTGACTGAACCCCCTGTTCTGGGTTACCCAGATTATCAGAAGCCGTTCCTCCTCTACACGGATGCCAGTAAAAGAGGCCTGGGGGCTGTGTTGGCTCAAGTGCAAGACAACAAAGAAAGGGTAATTGCCTACGCCAGCAGATCCCTGAAGGGAGCCGAAAAGAATGATCAGAATTACAGTTCTTTCAAGCTGGAGTTTCTTGCCTTAGTGTGGGCTGTGACTGAAAAGTTCAAAGACTATCTCGCTGCCACACCGTTTGTTGCCTTCACGGACAATAATCCCCTGGCGCATCTGAACACGGCCAAGTTAGGGGCACTGGAGCAAAGATGGGCCTCCCGCCTTGCCAACTATGACTTTACTGTGAAGTACCGGGCAGGCCGCTCCAATGATAATGCTGATGCCCTGTCGCGGCTTCCCACTACAGAGGCCCCAGATCTAAAAGATGCCTGGGAAGAAGTGGAGATGCCTGCGTTCTACAATAAATTCGCCCAGCAGGATAATATCCGTACTGAAAATCTCCCTGCTGCTGATCCTCCCTCATCAGATGATCCTGAGTCTAGAGGCGATCAAGAAAGATGGATTAAGCTCCAGTCCGAAAGTAGAATCCTCGGTGAACTGCTCGACTTCCTTACCAGTGGGAAAATCCCTGAGAGAATCCGCAGGAAGAGTGCAGACCCAGAACTAGTAAGACTGTGGAGACATCGCCACCAACTATTCCTTCAAAGAGGCCTGTTGCTCAGAAGGAGTCTGGATCCAGTGTCCTGTGATAGAGTCTACCAGATTCTCCTGCCACGTCGGGATGCCAGCCTGGTACTGGACATGTACCACAACCAGTCCGGACACTTCGGGGTGCAAAAGACTGAGGCCACTATACGGAGGAGATTCTATTGGATTGGGATGAGAGAAGATATCGAGAAATGGTGCCGAGAATGCACTGCCTGTGCTGTGGGGCGGACGGAACGCCATGACCAGAGGGCGCCTCTCCATCCTATTGTAAGTACAGCTCCTCTAGAATTGGTCGCGATTGATCATGTGAAGTTGGAGCCGAGTCGCTCTGGATATACATATGCCATGACTATAATTGACCACTTCACCAAGTTTGTCGTAGCAGTGCCTGTGAAAGACCTGACAGCCAAGACTACAGCGGAGGCATTCTGGAAACATTTCCTTCTGCCCTACGGCTGTCCGGAAAGGATCCTCACCGATCAAGGGTCTGCGTTTGAGTCACAGCTGTTCCATGAGATGTGCCTGCTGCACAACTGCCAGAAAGTCCGGACCACCGCCTATCATCCGCAAGGTAACGGACTCTGTGAAAAGATGAATAAGACTCTCATTGAAATGTTGAGAGCAGTACCCCCTGAGACAAGGGGTGATTGGCCTACTCTGTTGCCGCAGCTCATGTACACTTACAACAACACCATCCATTGTTCCACCGGTTACACCCCGTTCTATTTGATGTTTGGCCGACAAGGGAGATTGCCTGCGGACCACTCCCTGGGTGTTCAGGTACCGGATGTAATCAACCCACTGCCCAGGACCGATTGGGTAGTGGAGCATCAAAGGCGTCTCCTCAATGCTAAGGAGATTGTCCAAGAACGGATGGAGATTGTTCGTGAGAGGCAGCAGAAGGACTATGACCAGACTGCCCATGCGGGACCCCTGGCTCTGGGAGACAAGGTATGGTTGAGAAACAACCACCGGACCAGCAAGTTGGACAGCAAATGGGAAAGGATTCCCTACCTTGTTACTGCCATACCTAATGCTGCAGCCCACATTTATCAGGTCTCCAGAGAAGGAAAAGGTCCCCAAGTTGTTCACAGGAACCGCCTCAAGCCCTGTATTGAAGGAGAACCAGCGGCGGAGGAGATGGAGTCTGAGCCTTCGGAGGAGGAATTGCCGGCTCCACCTATGGACCCTATGCAGGCTGTGGAGAACTTGATCCATGATAAAGAGCCGCTCCACTGGGCCCTCACGCCTTGGCTGAATTTGTTGGTTCCTGCTCCTGTTCCTGTTGGTCTCCCGTCTCAGGAGACTCCACCTCCAAGAGCTCCTGAAGAAGTTCCAGAGGCAGTGAGCTCCCTTGACCTTCCTGAGTCCAGGCAGGAAGAATCTCCGCCACTAAGGAGGTCTACCCGTTCTACCAGGGGACACCCACCTGTGAGGTTTGAGGACTACATCATGAGCCCAGGTAGCCCCTCACGGGAAACCCCTGTTTAACTCTGTTGTAAGCCTGGGTACGGACTCATATTTGTTCCTTGAGCCTCCAAGAACTTTACATCGTTTTATATTGTTCTACTGTTATATTATGGACAATTTGCATTTATGGACTATCCTGGTTTATTGATACGCTGCACCAGGTCAGCGCCCCTGTTCCCTTCCATTATCCTGAGAGAAGAGAACGACGCCCCTTTTCACCATTCCTTCAGTTTAATGTTTGTATTGTTGCTGTGATATTTGCCATGTATGCCGGTTCTCATTTTGTCTTTCAGGTTGCAGTATCCAGCCGGGCAGGGCCCCTCCATGTTGCGCCGAGGACGGGCAACGTTATAGCGTGGTGGTATGTAGTGTCCCACTAGGTTAAGGTGGGCACTGCACAAAAGGGGTTAATGTGTCTTTATTACAGTTAATGTTATGTGTATGCATTTCCCTGTGTTTAACTGGTGTCAGGCCTAGTTAGGGTGCAGTTTAGCCTCCCAGACATTAGAGGGAGCCAGAGAGCCCTAGATATATATAGGAAGGCCCAGGCAGGGGAGTGGTAGTTCATTCCAGGGGACTAGAGGAGTTACTTCGTCCACCTGAAGCTCCTGAGGCTAGGCTTAGCTCAGTAGAGACACCCCAGTTGCAGGACAGCACCTCCTGGGAGAAACCTGCAGCTTCCCAACCAAGCAAGGATAATACAAGTCAGATAAGTACCCTGATGGGCAGAGGTTCTATAAAGTACAGCAAGCGCCAATACTGGAGAGAGGATTTATATACCAAGGATTAAAGCCAGCATTTAGGCATCCGGGCCTTGGGATTCAGCCAGCTAGAATAGCTGAAGGGAATAGAGCAGCATTGCACTGCAAAGCATTAACTGTTGCACCCTCCAAGTATCTTGCATGATTAATTCCTGCCACTATTTAAAGTCTACCTGCTTGTGAAGTATTGTTCAAGGGACTGCATTATCATCACAATCACCTGTAACTGTATGTACAAAGTTGGACTGTCTTCACCAAGTAAAGCAACGTTTGGTTTACCCACTGAGTACTCAGTTATTCCTCCTATAAATCGGTGTGCCACCGTTACAGGCACTGGCGTCACGAATCCAACAGGGACCTTGCCCCAGGCACTCAAAATACCTGTAACATCCAGGGCACCTCATCCACCATCAGGCCTGGTCCCTACAAACAGAGTGTGCCCCAGAGGAACTGTGTCTACCTCTCATTCACTGCCGCATGTCTGCCCAGGGTTCTCCAATATAGTGAGCAACCCTCGATTGCCTATAACCGTGACCTCGCTTCGCTATACCCTGCAGGTCTGGCGTGCTGCACACATAAAAACCGCAGGGCTGACCACTGAATTAATTTTGTTTTTCGACTGAAATACTTCAATAAAGATTTTACCACAAATATTACTGCAGCGCTGAACGCTGAATATATTTAGTTTTTCGACCGAAATACGTCACTAAAGGTTTTGCCACACACAGTTGTGTTCAAAATTATTCAACCCCCAATGCTGTAAAGGGTTTTAGGGAATTTAGTGTACATTTGTAATTGTGTTCAGAATGAAATCTTACAAGGACTTTTTAAAGAACCAAATGCAACTAAAATGACATCAATTGTTTTTGTAATACAGTATTAAATGTTTTTTTTTGTGATTTCTTCATTGACACAATTATTCAACCCCTTAAAGACTACCACTCTTAAGAACAGAGGTTCATTCAAGTGTTTTCGATCAGGTATTGAAAACACCTGTGGATGTCAAGGAGCAGCAATCAAGCATAATAAGCACCAATTAGGCAGATTTAAAAGGACTGTGATACTCAGCTCCTTCTAGACATTTACTGGTGTGTTTACAAACATGGTGAAGTCAAGAGAATGGTCCAGGAAGACAAGAGAAGAGGTGATTTCTCTTCACAGGAAGGGCAATGGCTATAAGAAGATTGCAAAGATGTTAAACATACCAAGAGACACCATAGGAATCATCATTTGCAAATTCAAGGCAAAGGGCACTGTTGAAACGCTACCTGGTCGTGGCAGAAAGAAAATGCTGACTTCGACTGCTGTGCGCTACCTGAAGCGCAAAGTGGAGAAAAGTCCCCGTGTGACTGCTGAGGAACTGAAAAAAGATTTTTCAGATGTGGGTACTGAAGTTTTATCTCAGACAATAAGGCGCACACTGCGTAATGAAGGCCTCCATGCCAGAAATCCCAGGCTCACCCCCTTGCTGTCTCCAAAGAATAAGAAGAGTTGACTGCAGTATGCCAAAAGTCATGTGGACAAACCACAAAAGTTTTGGTATAGTGTTCTGTGGACTGATGAAACAAAATTAGAACTGTTTGGGCCCATGGATCAACGCTATGTTTGGAGGAGGAAGAACAAGGCCGTTGAAGAAAAGAACACCTTGCCTACTGTGAAGCATGGCGGGGGGTCAATCATGCTTTGGGGCTGTTTTGCTTCTACAGGTACAGGGAAGCGTCAGCGTGTGCAAGGTACCATGAATTCTCTTCAGTACCAGGAGATATTGGATGAAAATGTGATGCAGTCCTGTAACGGGGTTCCGAAGGTGCACTCGGTCCCCCATTGCCCGCAGAACTGTTGCTTAGCTTTGGGAATGAGGATCTGTGTTTGACCTCATTCCCAAGGCGGATTTACTGCTGGGTGGCTCCCTGCTCCTAAGTCTGCCTTGAGCGCCGAGCTGATCACTCGGTGCTCAACTGGTTGGTCTGTCGGTCATGTGACGCTGGCCATGTCACATGACCCTCACTCCCCACTATAAATACAGGCAGCCTGCTAGCCACAGGTTGCCTGTTAATTTCTAGGTTCCTGGCTATTTGTTGGAATACTGAATACTCACCTGATTCCGTTCCCTGACGATCCTTTTGCCTGCTCCTCCTGTACTGCGCATCCGTTCTGGTATTGTGACCTCGGCTCCCACCTGACTACTCTCTTAGGACTCCTCTTGTACTTCTCTACTCTCCTGGTATTTGACCCCGGCTTCTCCTGACCATTCCTTGCTTAACACTTTGTACTGCGTAGCTCTCTTGGTTCTGACCCGGTCCGTTCATGTTCCGTATTTTGTCTTGTCTGTCTTCCCTGCACGTATCCTAAGTTAGGGACTGTCGTCCAGTTGTCCCCTGTCATCAGGACTCGTGAGGCAAGTAGGCAGGGCCAGGGGTGAGGGTGGAGCGCAGTGGTCACTATCCTTCCCCCTGTGTGTGTGTGGACGTGACCGTTAACCCAATAACCACTGTATCATGAATCCTCTTACTACCCTGACTGACCATGTCTCTAACTTGACACAGAGGGTGCAGGAGCTAGGAGAGAAACTCCGTTCTCGTGAGTTAGGGCAAGGTTCTTCCACTCCTCGGTCCTCCAGTCCACATTTTGAACCCCAGATCAAGCTCCCAGAACCCTTTTCTGGAGACCGGAAGAGGTTTCTCTCCTTTAAGGAGAATTGCAAACTCTACTTCCGTTTTTGCCTCGTGTCCTCCGGTCCCGAGAGCCAACGCGTGGGGATTATCATTTCTCTACTACAGGGTGATCCCCAGGACTGGGCATTTTCGTTACCTCCTGGGGCCAGTTGTCTAACTTCTGTGGAGGGTTTTTTTCAGGCCCTGGGTACCCTCTATGATGAACCAGACAGGGCCCTGGTAGCCGAGACGGCTCTTAGGGCACTGGTTCAGGGCCATCTCCCTGCGGAGGAGTATTGCACCCAATTCAGACGGTGGTGTGTCCCCTCAGGATGGAATGAACCAGCCTTGAAGAGTCAGTTTAGGTCTGGTCTATCTGATAATTTAAAAGATCTATTAGTCAATTACCAAATTCCTGAGACCTTAGAGGAGATGATGACCCTAGTTGTCCGACTTGACAGACGAGTTAGAGAGAGACGACAAGAACGACAGTTCTGTTCTCAGATGGTGGTCCAGCCAGAGGCCTTTTCCAGGGACAACACTGATGTCTCCACCGAGGAACCCATGCAGGTTGGCATGACCCGGGGTAATCTTCGTCGCAGACGTGGAGAGTGCTTCTACTGTGGAGATCCTGGCCATTGGATCAACAAGTGTCCTAAGAGGGTCCTCTCTGACAAGTCTCCTAAGGCAAGACAACCTAAAGACCAGGTACACCCTGATTTTTCCAAAGGTAAGCTTTTGGTACCCATAACAATTTCCCTAGGGGTTAATAAGTGGACGGGTAAGGCCTTTATTGACTCCGGTTCAGCGGCCAGCTTTATTGATCCATGTCATGGCTATTGATGCTACTCCCCTGATTGGTGGTACGGTGAGGTCATGTACCTCTGAAATTTCTCTGTCCGTGGGTGTGTGCCACTCTGAGTGATGTTCTTTTCTAGTCCTGGAGAACCTACCGGTTGAGGTGGTACTAGGGTTGCCTTGGCTCCGTTTACATAACCCCACAATTGATTGGTCCAAAGGAGAGTTGGTGAAATGGGGACCTAAGTGTGACTCATGCTTGTCCGTGGTCCAGGCTGGGGTTTCAGTAAGGTCTAATACATTACCCTCTGTTATTAAGGAATATTCAGATGTGTTCTCGTCCCTTACTCCAGAGGTTCTACCCCCCCATAGACCTTATGATTGCGCCATAGAGCTAATTGAGGGTGCCGAATTTCCTAAAGGTCGAATTTATAATCTTTCAGGGCCCGAACGCAAGGCTTTGGAAGATTATACACTGCTCAAAAAAATAAAGGGAACACAAAAAGAACACATTCTAGATCTGAATTAATTAAATATTCTTCTGAAATACTTTGTTCTTTACATAATTGAATGTGCTGACAACAAAATCACACAAAAATAAAAAAATGGAAATCAAATTTTTCAACCCATGGAGGTCTGGATTTGGAGTCACACTCAAAATTAAAGTGGAAAAACACACTACAGGCTGAACCAACTTTGATGTAATGTCCTTAAAACAAGTCAAAATGAGGCTCAGTAGTGTGTGTGGCCTCCACGTGCCTGTATGACCTCCCTACAACGCCTGTGCATGCTCCTGATGAGGTGGCAGACGGTCTCCTGAGGGATCTCCTCCCAGACCTGGACTAAAGCATCTGCCAACTCCTGGACAGTCTGTGGTGCAACTGAACAGTCTGTTGGTGGATAGAGCGAGACATGATGTCCGAGATGTGCTCTATTGGATTCAGGTCTGGGGAACGGGCGGGCCATTCCATAGCATCAATGCCTTCGTCTTGCATGAACTGCTGACACACTCCAGCCACATGAGGTCTAGCATTGTCTTGCATTAGGAGGAACCCAGGGCCAACCGCACCAGCATATGGTCTCACAAGGGGTCTGAGGATCTCATTTCGGTACCTAATGGCAGTCAGGCTACCTCTGGCGAGCACATGGAGGGCTGTGCGGCCCTCCAAAGAAATGCCACCCCACACCATTACTGACCCAATGCCAAACCGGTCATGCTGGAGGATGTTGCAGGCAGCAGAACGTTCTCCACGGCGTCTGCAGACTCTGTCACGTCTGTCACATGTGCTCAGTGTGAACCTGCTTTCATCTGTGAAGAGCACAGGGCACCAGTGGCGAATTTGCCAATCTTGGCGTTCTCTGGCAAATGCCAAACGTCCTGCACGGTGTTGGGTTGTAAGCACAACCCCCACCTGTGGACGTCGGGCCCTCATATCACCCTCATGGAGTCTGTTTCTGACCGTTTTTAGCAGACACAGGCACATTTGTGACCTGCTGGAGGTCATTTTGCAGGGCTCTGGCAGTTCTCCTCCTGTTCCTCCTTGCACAAAGGCGGAGGTAGCGGTCCTGCTGCTGGGTTGTTGCCCTCCTACAGCCTCCTCCACGTCTCCTGATGTACTGGCCTGTCTCCTGGTAGCGCCTCCATGCTCTGGACAGTACGCTGACAGACACAGCAAACCTTCTTGCCACAGCTCGCATTGATGTGCCATCCTGGATAAGCTGCACTACCTGAGCCACTTGTGTGGGTTGTAGACTCCGTCTCATGCTACCACTAGAGTGAAAGCACCGCCAGCATTCAAAAGTGACCAAAACATCAGCCAGGAAGCATAGGAACTGAGAAGTGGTCTGTGGTCACCACCTGCAGAACCACTCCTTTATTGGGGGTGTCTTGCTAATTGCCTATAATTTCCACCTGTTGTCTATCCCATTTGCACAACAGCATGTGAAATTGATTGTCACTCAGTGTTGCTTCCTAAGTGGACAGTTTGATTTCACAGAAGTGTGATTGACTTGGAGTTACATTGTGTTGTTTAAGTGTTCCCTTTATTTTTTTGAGCAGTGTATTAAGGAGAGCCTTGCTAAAGGGCATATTAGACCTTCAGTCTCTCCTATGGGAGCAGGGTTTTTCTTTGTTAAAAAGAAGGATGGTGGTCTTAGGCCTTGTATTGATTACCGGAGATTAAATAAAATCACTGTCCAAAATAGATACTCTCTCCCATTGATTCCGGATTTATTTAACCAGGTTTTGGGGGCAACCTGGTTTTCCAAGATTGACCTGAAAGGGGCATACAATCTAATCTGAATCAAGGTGGGAGATGAATGGAAGACAGCGTTCAATACTCCTATTGGACACTTTGAATATCAGGTGATGCCTTTTGGACTCAGCAATGTCCCAGCTGTGTTCCAAAACTTAATGAACGATATTCTTAGGGAGTTCTTAGGTAAATTTATTATGGTCTATCTTGACGACATTTTGATTTTCTCTCCTGATTTCGAATCTCATGTGTCCCATGTCAAACAAGTATTAGAGGTGTTGAGGGAGAACCAGCTATCCGCTAAGCAAGAGAAATGTGTCTTTGGTGTACAGGAGATACTGTTTCTAGGGCATGTTTTGACTCCTCACGCCTTTAAGATGGATCCTGGTAAGGTTTTTGCAATTAAGGAATGGGTAAGGCCTTCATCCTTAAAGGCTTTACAATGGTTTTTGGGTTTCACTAATTACTACCGTAAATTTACCATGAATTTTTCTGTAATTGCTAAGCCATTGACCGACCTTACTAAGAACGGGGGCGGATTTGGAGAATTGGTCTACCAAGGCCATTTCTTCATTTGAAACATTAAAAAAGGCATTTAGTAGCGCTCCCATTCTGATCCAGCCTGATCAGGAGAGGCCCTTTATTGTGGAGGTGGATGCATCCGAGGACGGCGCAGGAGCAGTCCTTTCACAAGGTCCTGCTAGCCTCACTAACCTGAGACCGTGTGCCTTCTTCTCTAGGAAATTCTCTCCCACGGAGAGAAACTACGACATAGGGAATAGGGAGCGGCTGGCTATTAAATGGGCATTTGAGGAGTGGAGACGTTTTTTGGAGGTGGCAAGGCATCGAGTAACTGTTGTTACTGATCATAAAAACCTAATGTTTCTCGAGTCCGCTAAGAGGTTGAATCCCCGACAAGCCCGATGGGCTCTGTTTTTTACCCGTTTTGATTTCTCCATTACTTTCAGGCCGGGAAATAAAAATGTGAAGGCAGACGCATTATCTCGGAGCTTCCATGCTTTTCAACCCACTGAGACGCCGCCTGAATCCATCCTACCAGAAAACATCTTCTTAGCTGCTCTAACCCAGGATATCTCGGCTCGCATTAAGGTTGAACAACATCTGGCACCGGCATCCACCCCAACAGATAAGTTGTTTGTTCCCGTACAATTTTGTCTCCAGCTGTTGGGTGAGTGTCACGATTCTGCCTTTTGTGGACATCCGGGTGTTGAGGGCACTAAGGATCTGGTTTCTAGATCTTATTGGTGGCCCACTCTGACCAGGGATGTGAAGTCCTACGTGTCAGCCTGTGAGGTTTGTGCCAGGTCTAAGACACCTAGGACTCGCCCTGCTGGTAACCTACGACCCCTACCCATTCCCAGTAGACCCTGGTCCCATATCTCGATGGACTTTATAACTGACCTACCGCTGGCGGTGGGTAAGACTGTGGTTTGGGTAGTGGTCGATAGGTTTAGCAAGATGGTTCATTTCATTCCCCTGTCTAAACTTCAGAATTCTAAAACCATGGCATCTATTTTTGTGAGAGAGATTGTTCGATTACATGGCATCCCGGAAAATATTGTTTCGGACAGGGGTGTGCAGTTTGTGTCCAAATTCTGGAGGGCCTTCTGTCAAAGATGTAAAATTTTGTTGTCTTTTTCTTCCGCCTTCCATCCTGAGAGTAATGGGCAGACTGAACGCCTTAATCAGTCTGTGGAACAATTCCTGAGGTTGTATGTTGCTGATGACCAGCAATTATGGGTCAAATTCCTTCCGTTGGCTGAATTTGCTTTGAATAACCGTGTCAATTCTTCTGCTGGGGTCTCCCCTTTCTTTTGTAACCATGGTTTTCATCCCCGTTTTCATTCTGGGTCGTCCGTCTCCTCCTCTAACCCTGAAGCTGATAAATTCTCCTCCGAACTGTGCACAGTTTGGGCCCGGGTTCAATCGAACCTAGAAAAGGCTCAATGTTCTCAAAAACTCAAGGCCGATAGGAGACGTTCAAGGGGGGTGAACTTTCAGGTTGGGGATAAAGTATGGTTGTCCTCCAAGAATCTCTCTCTCAAGGTAGCTTCTAGAAAATTTGCTCCTCGTTTTATTGGACCATATAAGATCACGGAGGTGATTAATCCGGTATCATTTAGGTTGGAGCTGCCCGAGTCATTCCACATTCATAATGTGTTCCATAAATCTCTACTTAAAAAATATTTTGAACCGGTAGTACCATCGAAAGCCTCGCCTCCGCCGGTTCTTGTTAATGATGCTGTCGAATATGTCGTTTCTAAAATAGTGGATGTCAGGAAGGTGCGTAACTCCTTGCAGTACCTGATTCACTGGAAGGGGTATGGACTTGAAGAGAGATCTTGGGTACCTGCCAGGGAGGTTCATGCTCCTAGACTGGCTCGTAAATTTCATTTAGAATACCCTGAAAAGCCATCGCCTGAAGTCTTGGGTCCGGTGGCCCCTCGTAAAAGGGGGGGTACTGTAACGGGGTTCCGAAGGTGCACTTGGTCCCCCATTGCCCGCAGAACTGTTGCTTAGCTTTGGGAATGAGGATCTGTGTTTGACCTCATTCCCAGGGCGGATTTACTGCTGGGTGGCTCCCTGCTCCTAAGTCTGCCTTGAGCGCCGAGCTGATCACTCGGTGCTCAACTGGTTGGTCTGTCGGTCATGTGACGCTGGCCACGTCACATGACCCTCACTCCCCACTATAAATACAGGCAGCCTGCTAGCCACAGGTTGCCTGTTAATTTCTAGGTTCCTGGCTATTTGTTGGAATACTTAATACTCACCTGATTCTGTTCCCTGACGATCCTTTTGCCTGCTCATCCGTCCTGGTATTGTGACCTCGGCTCCCACCTGACTACTCTCTTAGGACTCCTCTTGTACTTCTCTACTCTCCTGGTATTTGACCCCGGCTTCTCCTGACCATTCTTTGCTTAATCCTTTGTACTGCGTAGCTCTCTTGGTTCTGACCCGTTCCATTCATGTTCCGTATTTTGTCTTGTCTGTCTTCCCTGCACGTATCCTAAGTTAGGGACTGTCGTCCAGTTGTCCCCTGTCATCAGGACTCGTGAGGCAAATAGGCAGGGCCAGGGGTGAGGGTGGAGCGCAGTGGTCACTATCCTTCCCCCTGTGTGTGTGTGGACGTGACCGTTACAAGTCCGTCACAAACCTGAGGCTTGGAAGACGTTGGACCTTTCAACAGGACAATGATCCCAAGCATACCTCAAAGTCCACTAGAGCATGGTTGCAGATTAAAGGCTGGAACATTTTGAAGTGGCCATCGCAGTCACCAGACTTAAATCCGATTTGAAAACTTCTGGTGGGACTTAAAGAAAGCAGTTGCAGCGCGCAAGCCTAAGAATGTGACTGAACTGGAGGCTTTTGCCCATGAAGAATGGGCGAAGATACCCGTAGATAACTGCAAGACACTTGTGTCAAGCTATGCTTCACGTTTAAAAGCTGTTATAACTGGAAAAGGATGTTGTACTAAGTACTAAGATTGAATGTCACTTGGGGGTTGAATAAAACTGATATTCATTAGCTATTCATTAGCTGCAAGTACTAGCTTCAAGTACTACATTAAGTACTAGTAAAGAGATATTGCAGGAGATAGTCAGGAGGTAGGCTGGAAGGTGGAAACAATACAAAAAAAAAAAAGTAAGATTTGTTTGATTTGTTTGATTTAAAGTTACAAATTTATTTTTTAATTTTTTTTCTCCTCTTTAAAATGGCAGACTTGGTTCAGTGCAGGAATTGTTGTGCATTTATTTCATGTTCCACTCTTTGGAGATTCGGATGCTGTCAGATCTGTAGACAGTTCTCCTTACTGCAGCAGGAAATTGCATTTTTGAAAGCTGAAATATTTAAATTATCTGTTAAACAAAATCCAGCTAGGACTGCTGCAATGCCACTGCCACAGAGGACCCCCAGAAATGGCAGATGGGTTAATGTGGGTTCTGGAAGTCTTAGAGTGGTGGATAGAAGACATGTCCCACAGTCGGTGGTTCTCCATAATTCATTTGCAGCACTCTCAGAATGTAAGGACAACATGGATATGGACTCAAGCACAGAGGGTGAGAAACCATCGACTCCTATGTCTAATGTATGCAACAAAAAAGATAAAGTGAAGTCTCAAAGGATGCAGCTGTTGCTGGGTGATTCAATCATAAGAAGTGTGGAGCTTAAAGAAAATGGTTTTGTGAGATGTCTCCCTGGGGCTTCTGCTAGAAGAGATAGAAGACGTATTATTAATATTGTTAAGCAAGCAAAGCAGGAAGGGGACGTGGATGTTCTTGTCCATCTAGGGACAAATGACCTGGCTTGCAATGAAGTGTCAGAGGTGAAAAAATCTTTTATCACACTTGGTAATGACGTACAGGATTTTGCATCCACCATTTCATTTTCTGAAGTTCTGCCTGTGCATAATGTTCAGAATGATAGGCAGAGGCGCATAAAGGAGTTCAACATATGGCTTGGTAAATGGTGTCAAGAGCAAGGATTTGGCTTTGTTTCTCATGATAGCTCTACTTGGAATAGAAAGGAACTGTACAAAAAAGATGGTTTGCATCTTTCTCTCAAAGGAACAAATGTACTTAGTGAACAACTCCAAGAATTTGCGAAAGAGTATTTAAACTAGGAAGGGGGGGCAAAAGAGTGAAAATAAAAGAGTCCAATTGCCCCCCGAAACAATGCCAGAACAGGTCAGAAGCACAGAGGTTAAGAAATGATAAGCTCAGAGTCCTGTCTACAAATGCTCGCAGTTTAGGTAAAAAAATCAATGAACTTGGGTCAATAATGGCATCTGAGAATGTAGATTTAGTGGCTGTTACGGAGACATGGTTTAATGAAAGAAATGACTGGGACATAACCATACCAGGGTACTCTTTATACAGAAGAGACAGAGAAGGCAAGAAAGGAGGAGGAGTGGCCCTGTATGTGAAAGATAGCATTAAATCTTACCTAATACAAGTTGGTGAGGCCAACATAGAGTCAGTTTGGGTTACGTTGCAGTTTGCTAACCATGCAGTAACTCGTGTAGGTGTGATATATAGACCACCTGGTCAAGTTAAAGAACTAGATGATCTACTAGTTGAAGAAATAGCTAAAATGACAATGAAAGGAGAAGTTATCATTATGGGAGATTTCAATCTTCCAGATATAAACTGGAAAACCAAAATAGCAAGTTCTACCAGGAGTACAGATATTCTAAATTCCCTACTGGGGTTATCTCTACAACAAGTGGTTGAGGAGCCAACCCGGAGGGAGGCCATTTTGGATTTGGTATTCACAAACGGGGATTCGGTATATGATGTCATTGTAGGCGAAACCTTGGGATCTAGTGATCACCAGTCATTGTGGTTTAATATAAGAACTGTGAAAGAGTCCCACCACACAAAAACAAAAGTTTTAGATTTTAGAAAAACAGACTTTTCAAAAATGAAATTAGTCATAAATGAGTCCTTATCAGACTGGAACGGATTACATGGAGTCCAGGAGAAATGGGACTACTTAAAAGGTGCATTATTGAAGGCAACAGAAAATTGCATTAGACTTGTCAGTAAAAGCAAAAAAAGGAGGAGACCAATGTGGTACTCAGCAGAAGTGGCCCAAATCATTAAAAATAAAAAGCTAGCATTTTGTAATTATAAAAAAAACCAGAGCAATGAAGATAAGGAAATCTACAAGATTAGGCAGAGAGAGGCCAAGCAAGTTATAAGAACTTCTAAAGCGCAGGCAGAAGAAAAACTAGCTCAGTCTATGAAAAAAGGGGATAAGACATTCTTCAGATATATAAATGAAAAAAGGAAATTAAAACAAGGAATAACTAAATTAAAAACAAAGGACGGAAGGTATGTAGAAGAGAATAAAGGGCTAGCCGACTGCCTTAATGAATACTTCTGTTCAGTTTTGACAAAAGAAAAAGGAGAAGGACCTCCACTAGAAAGAATGACTATTAAATCGTTTGATGCATGTATCTTTACAGAGGAAGATGTTCTAAGTTTGCTGTCTAAGGTGAAGACAGATAAGTCACAGGGGCCTGATGAGATACACTCAAAATTATTAAAAGAGCTTAGTGGTGAGCTGGCAAAACCGTTAACAGATTTATTTAACCAATCATTAGTAACAGGAGTCGTCCCGGAAGATTGGAAATTGGCAAATGTCGTGCCCATTCACAAGAAAGGTAGTAGGGAGGAATCGAGCAACTATAGACCAGTGAGTCTGACATCAATAGTAGGCAAATTAATGGAAACCCTATTAAAGGATAGGATTGTGGAACATCTAAAATCCCATGGATTGCAAGATGAAAAACAACATGGGTTTACTTCAGGGAGATCATGTCAAACAAATCTTATAGATTTTTTTGACTGGGTGAATTAAATAATAGACGGTGGAGGTGCAGTAGACATCGCATATCTAGATTTTAGTAAGGCTTTTGACACTGTCCCACATAGAAGACTTATCAATAAACTGCAGTCATTGAGCATGGACTCCCATATTGTTGAGTGGATTAGGCAGTGGCTGAGTGACAGACAACAGAGGGTTGTAGTCAATGGAGAACATTCAAAACAAGGTAATGTTACCAGTGGGGTTCCACAGGGATCTGTACTGGGACCGATTTTGTTTAATATCTTCATAAGTGATATTGCAAAAGGCCTCGCTGGTAAGGTTTGTCTTTTTGCTGATGACACAAAGATATGTAACAGGGTTGATGTTCCTGGAGGGAAACGCCAAATGGAAAAGGATTTAGGAAAACTAGAAGAATGGTCAGAACTCTGGCAACTGAAATTTAATGTGGATAAGTGCAAGATAATGCACCTGGGGCGTAAAAACCCAAGGGCAGAATATAGAATATTTGACACAGTCCTGACCTCAGTATCTGAGGAAAGGGATTTAGGAGTAATTATTTCAGAAGACTTAAAGGTGGGAAGACAATGTAATAGAGCAGCACGAAATGCCAGCAGAATGCTTGGATGTATAGGGAGAGGTATAAGCAGTAGAAAGAGTGAAGTGCTTATGCCGCTGTACAGAACACTGGTGAGACCTCACTTGGAGTATTGTGCGCAGTACTGGAGGCCATATCTCCAGAAGGATATAGATACTCTAGACTAGAGAGAGTTCAGAGAAGAGCTACTAAACTAGTACATGGATTGCAGGATAAAACTTACCAGGAAAGGTTAAAGGACCTTAATATGTATAGCTTGGAAGAAAGAAGAGACAGAGGGGATATGATAGAAACTTTTAAATACATAAAGGGAATCAACTCGGTAAAGGAAGAGAGCATATTTAAAAGAAGAAAAACTACCACAAGAGGACACAGTTTTAAATTAGAGGGGCAAAGGTTTAAAAGTAATATAAGGAAGTATTACTTTACTGAGAGAGTAGTGGATGCATGGAATAGCCTTCCTGCAGAAGTGGTAGCTGCAAATACAGTGAAGGGGTTTAAACATGCATGGGATAGGCATAAGGCCATCCTTCATATAAGATAGGGCCGGGGGCTATCCATAGTATTCAGTATATTGGGCAGACTAGATGGGCCAAATGGTTCTTATCTGCCGACACATTCTATGTTTCTATGTTTCTATAATGATGTGAGCACAGAAAAGACATTTGTGGTTATTTCATTATAAATGTTATGTTATATTTGTCTGACTTACAAGTGCCTCTTTGATTTAATTGTAAACACGATGACTGAAATGATCAAAATCAATGTCAAACTGGCCAAAACACTCAATTTCAGTGGGGGTTGAATAATTTTGAACACAACTGTATAACTGCAAAAGTGAACACTGAATATTATTTTGTTTTTGTACTGAAATAAAAACTGCAGAAGTGAAATGCTTATATATTTTTATTTTTGTACTGAAATAATCCACTAAACTTTTTCCAGAAATAAATGCACCAGTGAAGTGTGTATTTATTTTTCTTTCAACACATATAACTGCAGAAGTGAACTGAGAATATATTTTTCTTTTTGTACTGAAATAGGCCACTGAACGCTTTCAAGACATATAACCGCCGCCGACGTGAACTGAGAATGTATTTTTCTTTTTGTACTGAAATAGGCCACTAAACGCTTTCAACACAAATAACCGCTGAAGTGAACTGAGAATATATTTTTATTTTTGTACTGAAATACAACTAACACATATAACCGCTGTACTGACTGACTGCTACCGCCCCTACTTCCGTGAACCCCTTCACTACTACTTCCTGGGCAGGTAGGCTGCTGCGAAGCAGGTGGTCTACCCCGGGCACGTTTGGCTCCCGACCTCCCACTGCTGCCACCCTTCTGACTCACTGCTGCCACCCTGCTGACTCCCAGCCATGCTTTCAACACATATAACCGGCACCAACGTGAACTGAGAATATATTTTTTTTTTTACTGAAATAGGCTACTAAACGCTTTCAAGACATATAACTGCCGCCGACGTGAACTGGGAATGTATTTTTCTTTTTGTACTAAAATAGGCCACTAAACGCTTTCAACACAAATAACCGCCGAAGTGAACTGAGAATAAATTTTTATTTCTGTACTGAAATAGTCCACTAAACACTTTTGCCATAAATAACTGCGCCAGTCGACTCAAGTGCGTATATCTTTTTCTTTCTATAATGAAATAGGCCACTGAACGCTTTTGCCACAAATAACTGCACCAGAGAAGTGTGTATATTTTTTATTTCTGTACTGAAATAGGCCACTAAACGCTTTTGCCACAAATAAGTGCACCAGTGAAGTGTGTATATATTTTTTCTTTCTATAATGAAATAGGCCACTAAACGCTTTTGCCACAAATAAGTGCACGAGTGAAGTGCGTATATTTTTTTCTTTCTGTACGCTTTCAGCACATATAACTGCAAAAGTTAACTGCGTATATATTTTTCTTGTTTGAAAAGATATAAGTGTCACGGTAAGTGGGGATAAGAGAAACACCAAATAAACAAACAGCGACAGGAAAACAGACTAGGCCTCAAAGCTAAGGAAAAGGGAATGGTAACCTCCTAACAATCCCTGAGCCTCTCCCTGACTGCTGACAGTATGAGCAAGTCCTGATGGTGAACAAACTCATACACTGGAACCTAAGCCCTGTTGACACTGTCACAAACCCTAACTTAGGTAGCGGGGAATGAGACAGCCGGTACCTTCCACTGTGGAGGGACCAGCGTCTCCCTGAGACCTAGGAACAACACAAACACCTGGGAGAAACAGGAGTACTTCGTTTGAGATGAGAGGGGAGCAGAAGATCCTCAAACAATCAGTAAAGAACACCAGAAGGAAATATCAACCGCAAAGTCAGCACTAAGAGGTGGACTTTAATAGAGCCTCTTCACAGATAACGAGCAGAACCTGTGGAGAGATGGGATCCTGCCAACAACAAACAGAAAGGAAAAACAGAAAAAGGCTACTTTCACACTTGCGTTTGGGGTTCCGCTTGTGAGATCCGTTTGAGGGCTCTCACAAGCGGCCCCAAACGGATCCGTTCATCCCCAATGCATTCTGAATGGATAAGGATCCATTCAGAATGCATCAGTTTGGCTCCGTTCCGCCTCCATTCCACCTCCATTCCTCTCTGGATGCGGACACCAAAACGCAGCTTGCAGCGTTCTGGTGTCCGCCTGGCCGTGCGGAGCCAAACGGATCCGTCCTGACTTACAATGCAAGTCAATGGGGGACGGATCCGTTTGACGTTGACACAATATGGTGCAATTGCAAACGGATCCGTCCCCCATTGACTTTCAATGTAAAGTCAGGAGTCCCTATTAATATACCATCGGATCAGAGTTTTCTCCAATCCGATGGTATATTTTAACTTGAAGCGTCCCCGTCACCATGGGAACGCCTCTATGTTAGAATATACCATCGGATTTGAGTTAGATCGTGAAAACTCAGATCCGACAGTATATTCTAACACAGAGGCGTTCCCATAGTGATGGGGACGCTTCAAGTTAAAATATACTAAGAACTGTGGACATAACGGCCCCCTGCTGCCTGGCAGCACCCGATCTCTTACAGGGGGCTGTGATCCGCACAATTAACCCCTCAGGTGCCGCACCTGAGGGGTTAATTGTGCATATCATAGCCCCCTGTAAGAGATTAGGTGCTGCCAGGCAGCAGGGGCCAGACCCCTCTCCCTCCCCAGTTTTAAATTCATTGGTGGCCAGTGCGGCCCCCCCTCCCTCCCCAGTATTAAATTCATTGGTGGCCAGTGCGGCCCCCTCCCTCCCCAGTATTAAATTCATTGGTGGCCAGTGCGGCCCCCTCCCTCCCGAGTATTGAATTCATTGGTGGCCAGTGCGGCCCCCCTTACTCCCTCCACAGTATTAAATTCAAGGATGTATATAACCCCTGCTGTCTTTCAGGACATATTCCCTTTTATTCTGAATTCCTTTCTATCTGTCCCCACTATAACTTTATTGATATTCCTGATCTTTTTGTCAATGCTACTTCTATTCTTACACCCACTTCAAAAACTGCACCATGTGAATCGGTCCGTCTCTGCATTGGGTTTGGACTGTTTTTCAATATAGCTGTGCACCATTTTATTCCTTAAACTTGGTGCTTTTTTAATATAAAAGGGGGGCGGTTAGGTACAGAATCACCAATGACTGGATCGTTTTTTTGTGTATCCCAATTTTTTTGTATGACTTTTTTTATTTGTGGGCAAAATGTTGAGTAGGTTGTCATAAACGCAAATGTATACTTGTCTTCCGTACCCTCCTTTTTTTCTCCTTTACTACTCTCAATCTTATCCTTATTACTATTATTATCCCTGACCTCTTTTCTTTGTTTACCTAACAACTCACAACCATAGCCTTTTTCTTTAAATCTGTTCAGTTCATCTCTAATTATCAGTGATATGTATTATCTAAGTATAGAAAACCAATGTTCTTAACACAATAAGGCTAAAGCCTGGAGGTTCGGTAAGTGGTCATCCTTGCATGTACATGTTCCAGATTCAAATCCCAGAAGAAACTTCTGGATTTTTTTGCTTCTTAATTTTTTTCTATAGCCTTACTATATTGTGAATTGAGGTTTTCTATGCTTAGAAAGCTAATACCTATTACATAAAGCAGGTATCACTATCCATCTTAAAAGCAGAGAAATTCAAATTTAGAAAATAGCAAATCTTTCCACAAATAAAGGTAAAAAAATATTGACTAGTTTATCACTAATATGAAGTATGATATGTCACCAAAAAAATCTCAGAATCGGCACGGTCAGGAAGGTTAAAAATTGTCCTGAAGGGGTTAAACTTTATCATCATCATTATTATTATTTTAGGAGCAAATCGAATTACCTTGGAAGATTCAAACATTCTTCAACCCATGGGACTTTCCGTCCTGGGAGATCATCTTTACTGGATTGACCGACAACAGCAGATGATAGAAAGAGTGGATAAGACAAATGGTTTCCAAAGGACAAGGATTCAAGGCCGCATCACCCACCTTACTGGACTTCATGCTGTGGAGGCTCTTGATATAAAAGAATTCTGTAAGTTCCTTTTATAATTTTACTGCAGTTTGATATTTCCTGGAAGCAGTCATTTCTGTGTAGGGAGTAGTGATGAGCGGCAAGGGCAATATTCAAATTCACGATATTTCGCGATTATTTGGGCGAATATTCGTCATAAATTAGTAAATTCAAGAATTTGCGATTATTTTCTTGATTGCGTAAATCGGCAATGTAATATTTACGTAATGCACGCGCATTACAGGCGTGGGTCACTGTTGCTACATTTTCAGGCTGCTAAAAGTTTCCTGAGACTGGAGAAAATGGTTGGCACGGCAGAACATTACAATAGCTTTATATTCAGATACAGTGCTCCAATATTTTCGCGATTGCGCAAATCGGCAATTAATGATGCGCCTATTTTTGCGCAATTTGTGCAACTTCACATTTTATCAGGTCTGACTACACATTACTGATTGGTGCACTAAGTATTGCTGTGAACTTGTGATGTTGTATGTGTAGCATGTATGTATGGACAGCAGAACCCATCACACTGCCTAACTAGTGATGGACGAACATCGGCCGGGACGATCCGCAAACGGAAAAACGCGTTCGCGATCAAATCTTCATGAACCGCGCGTTTTCGGCCATTTGTATGTGTCTTAACCACCTCAGCCCCCAGTGCTTAAACACCCTGAAAGACCAGGCCACTTTTTACACTTCTGACCTACACTACTTTCACCGTTTATTGCTCGGTCATGCAACTTACCACCCAAATGAATTTTACCTCCTTTTCTTCTCACTAATAGAGCTTTCATTTGGTGGTATTTCATTGCTGCTGACATTTTTACTTTTTTTGTTATTAATCGAAATTTAACGATTTTTTTGCAAAAAAATGACATTTTTCACTTTCAGTTGTAAAATTTTGCAAAAAAAACGACATCCATATAGAAATTTTGCTCTAAATTTATAGTTCTACATGTCTTTGATAAAAAAAAAATGTTTGGGTAAAAAAAAAATGGTTTGGGTAAAAGTTATAGCGTTTACAAACTATGGTACAAAAATGTGAATTTCCGCTTTTTGAAGCAGCTCTGACTTTCTGAGCACCTGTCATGTTTCCTGAGGTTCTACAATGCCCAGACAGTACAAACACCCCACAAATGACCCCATTTCTGAAAGTACACACCCTAAGGTATTCGCTGATGGGCATAGTGAGTTCATAGAACTTTTTATTTTTTGTCACAAGTTAGCGGAAAATGATGATTTTTTTTTTTTTTTTTTTTTCTTACAAAGTCTCATATTCCACTAACTTGTGACAAAAAATAAAAAGTTCTATGAACTCACTATGCCCATCAGCGAATACCTTGGGGTCTCTTCTTTCCAAAATGGGGTCACTTGTGGGGTAGTTATACTGCCCTGGCATTCTAGGGGCCCAAATGTGTGGTAAGGAGTTTGAAATCAAATTCAGTAAAAAATGACCTGTGAAATCCGAAAGGTGCTCTTTGGAATATGGGCCCCTTTGCCCACCTAGGCTGCAAAAAAAGTGTCACACATCTGGTATCCCCGTACTCAGGAGAAGTTGAGGAATGTGTTTTGGGGTGTCTTTTTACATATACCCATGCTGGGTGAGATAAATATCTTGGTCAAATGACAACTTTGTATAAAAAAATGGGAAAAGTTGTCTTTTGCCAAGATATTTCTCTCACCCAGCATGGGTATATATAAAATGACACCCCAAAACTCATTCCCCACCTTCTCCTGAGTACGGAGATACCAGATGTGTGACACTTTTTTGCAGCCTAGGTGGGCAAAGGGGCCCATATTCCAAAGAGCACCTTTCGGATTTCACTCATCATTTTTTACAGAATTTGATTTCTAACTCCTTACCACACATTTGGGCCCCTAGAATGCCAGGGCAGTATAACTACCCCACAAGTGACCCCATTTTGGAAAGAAGACACCCCAAGCTATTCCGTGAGGGGCATGGCGAGTTCCTAGAATTTTTTATTTTTTGTCACAAGTTAGTGGAAAATGATGATTTTTTTTTTTTTTTTTTTTTCATACAAAGTCTCATATTCCACTAACTTGTGACAAAAAATAAAAACTTCCATGAACTCACTATGCCCATCAGCGAATACCTTGGGGTCTCTTCTTTCCAAAATGGGGTCACTTGTGGGGTAGTTATACTGCCCTGGCATTCTAGGGGCCCAAATGTGTGGTAACGAGTTTGAAATCAAATTCTGTAAAAAATGACGAGTGAAATCCGAAAGGTGCTCTTTGGAATATGGGCCCCTTTGCCCACCTAGGCTGCAAAAAAGTGTCACACATCTGGTATCCCCGTACTCAGGAGAAGTTGAGGAATGTGTTTTGGGGTGTCTTTTTACATATACCCATGCTGGGTGAGATAAATATCTTGGTCAAATGACAACTTTGTATAAAAAAATGGGAAAAGTTGTCTTTTGCCAAGATATTTCTCTCACCCAGCATGGGTATATGTAAAATGACACCCCAAAACACATTCCCCACCTTCTCCTGAGTACGGAGATACCAGATGTGTGACACTTTTTTGCAGCCTAGGTGGGCAAAGGGGCCCATATTCCAAAGAGCACCTTTCGGATTTCACTCGTCATTTTTTACAGAATTTGATTTCAAACTCCTTACCACACATTTGGGCCCCTAGAATGCCAGGGCAGTATAACTACCCCACAAGTGACCCCATTTTGGAAAGAAGACACCCCAAGCTATTCCGTGAGGGGCATGGCGAGTTCCTAGAATTTTTTATTTTTTGTCACAAGTTAGTGGAAAATGATGATTTTTTTTTTTTTTTTTTTTTTTCATACAAAGTCTCATATTCCACTAACTTGTGACAAAAAATAAAAACTTCCATGAACTCACTATGCCCATCAGCGAATACCTTGGGGTCTCTTCTTTCCAAAATGGGGTCACTTGTGGGGTAGTTATACTGCCCTGGCATTCTAGGGGCCCAAATGTGTGGTAAGGAGTTTGAAATCAAATTCTGTAAAAAATGACGAGTGAAATCCGAAAGGTGCTCTTTGGAATATGGGCCCCTTTGCCCACCTAGGCTGCAAAAAAGTGTCACACATGTGGTATTGCCGTACTCAGGAGAAGTTGAGGAATGTGTTTTGGGGTGTCTTTTTACATATACCCATGCTGGGTGAGATAAATATCTTGGTCAAATGACAACTTTGTATAAAAAAATGGGAAAAGTTGTCTTTTGCCAAGATATTTCTCTCACCCAGCATGGGTATATATAAAATGACACCCCAAAACACATTCCCCACCTTCTCCTGAGTACGGAGATACCAGATGTGTGACACTTTTTTGCAGCCTAGGTGGGCAAAGGGGCCCATATTCCAAAGAGCACCTTTCGGATTTCACAGGTCATTTTTTACTGAATTTGATTTCAAACTCCTTACCACACATTTGGGCCCCTAGAATGCCAGGGCAGTATAACTACCCCACAAGTGACCCCATTTTGGAAAGAAGAGACCCCAAGGTATTCGCTGATGGGCATAGTGAGTTCATGGAAAAAAAATTTTTTGGTCACAAGTTAGTGGAATAGGAGACTTTGTATGAAAAAAAAAAAAAAATCATCATTGTCCACTAACTTGTGACAAAAAATAAAAAATTCTAGGAACTTGCCATGCCCCTCACGGAATACCTTGGGGTGTCTTCTTTCCAAAATGGGGTCACTTGTGGGGCAGTTATACTGCCCTGGCATTTTCCAGGGGCCCTAATGTCTGGTAAGTAGGTAAATGACCTGTGAAATCTGAAAGGTGCTCTTTGGAATGTGGGCCCCTTTGCCCAGCTAGGCTGCAAAAAAGTGTCACACATCTGGTATCTCCGTACTCAGGAGAAGGTAAGGAATGTGTTTTGGGGTGTCATTTTACATATACCCATGCTGGGTGAGAG
Source organism: Bufo bufo (assembly GCF_905171765.1). Lineage (NCBI taxonomy): Eukaryota > Metazoa > Chordata > Amphibia > Anura > Bufonidae > Bufo > Bufo bufo. The sequence continues at coordinate 71,839,978 of NC_053398.1, read as the reverse complement.
AAATATCTTGGCAAAAGACAACTTTTCCCATTTTTTTTATACAAAGTTGGCATTTGACCAAGATATTTATCTCACCCAGCATGGGTATATGTAAAATGACACCCCAAAACATATTCCCCAACTTCTGCTGAATACGGAGATACCACATGTGTGACACTTTTTTGCAGCCTAGGTGGGCAAAGGGGCCCAAATTCCTTTTAGGAGGGCATTTTTAGACATTTGGATACCAGACTTCTTCTCGCGCTTTGGGGCCCCTAAAATGCCAGGGCAGTATAAATACCCCACATGTGACCCCATTTTGGAAAGAAGACACCCCAAGGTATTCAATGAGGGGCATGGCGAGTTCATTGAAAAAAAAAAATTTTGGCACAAGTTAGCGGATTTGGATTTTGTTCTCACAAAGTCTCCCTTTCCGCTAACTTGGGACAAAAATTTCAATCTTTCATGGACTCAATATGCCCCTCAGCGAATACCTTGGGGTGTCTTCTTTCCAAAATGGTGTTATTTGTGGGGTGTTTGTACTGCCCTGGCATTTGAGGGTCTCCGCAATCATTACATGTATGCCCAGCATTAGGAGTTTCTGCTATTCTCCTTATATTGAGCATACGGGTAATGAGATTTTTTTTTTCCGTTCAGCCTCTGGGCTGAAAGAAAAAAATGAACGGCACAGATTTCTTCATTCGCATCGATCAATGTGGATGAAAAAATCTCTGCCAAAAAAAGAAAAAGGAGGGGAAAGGCGTCTGCCAGGACATAGGAGCTCCGCCCAACATCCATACCCACTTCAGCTCGTATGCCCTGGCAAACCAGATTTCTCCATTCACATCAATCGATGTGGATGAATAAATCATTGCCGGGATTTTTTTTTTTATATATATACAAAGTGTTTGCCAAAGTATATGAACACCGCCACCTCCTCAGCTCATATGCCTCGGCAAACATATCTTTTACTGCAGAGGAGAAATCTCGTCTTGCAGCGCCGCATACACCGACTTGCGTGTAATCTGACAGCAGCGCAATGCTTCTGTCCGAATGAACATCAGTGCTGCAGCTGGTCGATCGGTTGGTCCACCTGGAAGGTAAAAAAAACAAAACAAAAAAGAAAAAACCAGGCCGCAACGCAATAACTTTATTAACTGTTGAACAGAACATAGAAACTTTTTTTAAACTTTTTTAACTGAACGTTTAACTTTTTTACTTACCGGTATTTTTTTTTTTGTTTAGTTTTTTTTTACCTTTATAGAGCAAACCTCTCCTTCCCCATGGGACAATGTGCAAAGCGCAAATCGCCCAAAGATGTGGCGAAGTACGTTATGCACTTTATCCCAGGTGAAAGGAGAGGTTTGCAGCAGCTGTGAGAAAAAGGGCCCTAATAGCCCTGTGTGCCTGTCCTGGTGAGATGTGATCCCTATGCTAGGTGTACCTGTGTGTGGTACTTCCGGAAACACTCACCATAGCATAGGGCAGGGTGGTCCGGACAGTCAGGACAGAAATAGCGGGTGTCACGCCTTATTCCACTCCTGCTACAGACACGACATTTTTTTCGGGGTGGCGGTTGGGTTGAGGTACCAGCAACGACACTGGGGAAATGTCGCTCGTGTAGGCGGCTAACTACACTGGTGGATGGGGCCACGGAACCTCCCGGATAAATGAGGTTCTCGATGATCTCTTCCTGGAATTTGAGGAAGGATCCTGTTCTCCCAGCCTTACTGTAGAGAACAAAACTATTATAGGCAGCCAATTGAATTAAATATACAGACACCTTCTTATACCAGCGTCTGGTTCTGCGGGAAACTAAATAGGGAGCCAACATCTGGTCATTGAAGTCCACCCCTCCCATGAGCGCATTATAGTCGTGGACTGAGAGGGGCTTTTCAATGACACGGGTTGCCCTTTCAATTTGGATTGTCGTGTCTGCGTGAATGGAGGAGAGCATGTAAACGTCACGCTTGTCTCTCCATTTCACCGCGAGCAGTTCTTCGTTACACAAGGCAGCCCTCTCCCCCCTTGCAAGACGGGTGGTTACAAGCCGTTGGGGGAAGCCCACGCGACTAGTTCGCGCGGTGCCACAGGCGCAAATCCGTTCTAGAAACAAATGCCTAAAGAGGGCCACACTTGTGTAAAAATTGTCCACATAAAGATGGTACCCCTTGCCGAATAAGGGTGACACCAAGTCCCAGACTGTCTTCCCACTGCTCCCCAGGTAGTCAGGGCAACCGACCGGCTCCAGGGTCTGATCTTTTCCCTCATAGATCCGAAATTTGTGGGTATAGCCTGTGGCCCTTTCACAGAGCTTATACAATTTGACCCCATACCGGGCACGCTTGCTTGGGATGTATTGTTTGAAGCCAAGGCGCCCGGTAAAATGTATTAGGGACTCGTCTACGCAGATGTTTTGCTCGGGGGTATACAAATCTGCAAATTTCTGGTTGAAATGGTCTATGAGGGGCCGAATTTTGTGGAGCCGGTCAAAAGCTGGGTGGCCTCTGGGACGGGAGGTGGTGTTGTCGCTAAAGTGCAGGAAACGCAGGATGGTCTCAAATCGTGTCCTGGACATAGCAGCAGAGAACATGGGCATGTGATGAATCGGGTGCGTGGACCAATATGACCGCAATTCATGCTTTTTAGTCAGACCCATGTTGAGGAGAAGGCCCAGAAAAATTTTAAGTTCGGAAACTTGGACTGGTTTCCACCGGAAAGACTGGGCATAAGAGCTTCCCGGGTTGGCGGATATAAATTGTGTGGCATACCGGTTTGTCTCTGCCACGACTAAGTCCAAGAGCTCCGCAGTCAAGAACAGCTCAAAAAATCCCAGGGCCGAACCGATTTGAGCCGTCTCAACCCGAACTCCAGACTGGGCGGTGAAAGGGGGAACTACAGGTGCGGCTGAAGTTGGTGACTGCCAATCAGGGTTTGCCAGCACCTCAGGGATTCTAGGGGCTCTACGGGCCTGTCTGCACGGTGGCTGCGACGGGGTAACTAGTGCACGTGCCACCGTACCAGCTTCAACTGCCCTTCTGGTGCTCGCCACGTCACCATGTTGTACGGCAGTGCTGGTACTAGGTCCAGGAAGGGCTGCGCTGCTGGTGTATGCCTCACCACGTGATCCGGCAGCGACAGCCCCACTCTGCTGCTCTTGAAGCGGATCCTGCATAACCTGTGGTCTAGCGACACGGGGCCGGGTACGCCTGGTGCTGCCAGGGACCTCCACCTCCTCGTCCGAACTTTGGGTCAGAGAGCCACTGCTTTCCACAGGTTCATATTCTGACCCGCTAGATTCGTCAGATGAGGGTTCCCACTCCTCATCCGACTGGGTCAGAATCCTGTAGGCCTCTTCAGAAGAATACCCCCTGTTTGACATTTTGGACTACTAAATTTAGGGGTATTCCCTGAGACTACCCAAGAAAAAAAGCAAGCCTGTCTTACAAAGGGGAGGCTAGCGAAGTACCGGAGGCCGCTGCGGTTGATAAAAAATATCAAAACTGATTTTTTTTATCGCCGCAGTGCGTGTAAAGTGAATGTGCAGTGATCAAAAAACAAATTTTTTTTTGTCACTGCGGTGGGGCGGGCGTGGGTGAACGCACGTGTGGGCGACCGATCAGGCCTGATCGGGCAAACACTGCGTTTTGAGTGGAGGGCGAACTAAAGTGACACTAAACAATTATAGATCTGACCGTGATCAGTTTTGATCACTTACAGATACTATAAAAGTACAAATGCTGATTAGCGATACGCTAAACAGCGAATAAAAGTGACTGCGGTGCGGTGGGCTGGGCGCTAACTGACGCTAACTACCTAACCAAGGGGCCTAAACTATCCCTAAAACCTAACAGCCAATACTAGTGGAAAAAAAAAGTGACAGTTTACACTGATCACTTTTTGTCTTTCACTAAGTGATTGACAGGGGGCGATCAAGGGGTTAATTAGGATGATGGGGGTGATGGAAGGTGATCAGGGGCTAAGGTGTAGTGTTGGTGGGTACTCACAGTGATCTCTGCTTCTCTGCTGGATCCAACCGACGAAAAGGACCAGCAGAGAAGCAGAGAAGCCATATAACAGATCATATTTACTAATATGATCTGTAATCTGGCTTCTGATTTGATTTTTTGAAAATCGCCAGCCTGCCAGCCAATGATCGTTGCTGGCAGGCTGGTGACGAAATACTTCTTTAACTTTTGCCGGCCCGCGATGCGCATGCGCGGGCCGGCAATGCACGAAATCTCGCGTCTCGCGAGAGGACGCACCGGCGCGTCCACCCAGAACAACAGGACCGCCGCAAAGACGCAATCCTGCGTACGGCGGTCCTGAGGAGGTTAAAGGGAAACTCTCAAAAATTTGCCCTGCTGGAGCTTAGAAATTTTTTATTTCCTGTCGGTTTGATGTATAAAAATGTGCAGGACTTAACGTTGTATCCTGCAGAGTCCATTAAAAAAATGTATACGTTAACGTAATTTTTTTTTCTACCATGGAACGTATGGTGAACGGACGCCACTGTACGGCATCAGTCTGAGGCATCTGTTAATGCAGACATTTTTAGTATGCATTAAATAGATGGCAAAATAGAATGTGAAGCCAGCCCTAGTGTCAGAATAAGCACCAGTACACAGCGGAGCAGCGTGGCGGAGAGGTGAGACCGCCATGTACTGGCAGAGCGCTACCTGGTCCTGGTGGTCAGGCATGAGGACTGTTTCCCAAGGATCATTTTCTACTGGGAAATACAGGGAAAAGTATAATACACTAGAATCTATATAATATAAAGATATTAGCCCTACCCCTGAATAATAATACAATTATTTGGTAATTTATTATATAGAAATACGTCTATGTTAGGCGCATTTCTGACACAGATTGTGGTGCAAAGGTCCTTAGCACCGCAATCTGCATATTTTTCCCGCTCATTCCAGGTTTAGAAAAGGATGGCGTTGGCAGGGAAAGGGATACAGTTATGGCCATCCAGTTATTGGATACCACCGCCATACATTGACCGTATAACACCTCTGTACAGTGACCGGATAACACTGCCATACCGTGACCAGATAAAAGGGTACAAGAGGGCACAGTAAAGGGAATGACTAGGGGCACTGCACAGGGTTTGGTAAGAGTGCACAATGCAGGGTATAAGGGGGCACAGTGTGGGGTGGGGGGCACAGTCACATGACCCTGTGACATTAGAAGGTCCTTATGGTGAATGCGGTTCATACGCTACCATAATGAGAGGCAGAGGAGTGAGACAGGGGTGTGATTATGTGGCTAGTGTCACGGCGGGGAGTAGGGGAAACCCCCACTATACAATGTCAGTGGCAGTTACGCCAGATAGCAGGGAACAGGGAGCAGGTCACCACCTAAAGCAACCCTGAAATCTCCCTAGACTCCTAGTGCATGAGCCGCCTCAGAAGGTAAGGGGGCTCATGCTCACCAACCTAGGACCCTAGTTATCCCTGCTATGCCCTAAGACTGAAGACAGGGCAGAGACCACCCATTCATCCAACACCACGGATGAATGGTGTCTCCAGAGGCCCAGTAGCTGGCAGGGTGCAAGACTTTAGGAGAAAACAGTACGGCAGGTAAATAGCACAGCAACTCAACAAATGCTATAAACCCTTACCTGCCGCAGCCGAGATGAAAGGACGGCACAGACGACAACCCAGACCTCCCTGCGGCTAACAGATGCAGGGAGGCACCAGGCTAGGAAGCACACAGTCTTGCATTTTGCTTAAACGCCTCCGGGAAAGCAAGCCCCTTCCGGAGCAAACACACCACAAAACAAACCTCCAAACAAGGCCCACACCATAACAACGTACACCAGCTGGGGAGGGAAAACAGAAACACACCGGAGGGGACACACAGACAAAGCAAGGGAAACAATATAATAAATAAGGGTGGCTCACACAGACCAAGACATTCAGCCAGGGAGCAGAGCTCCTACACAGACTGACAACAAAATCAAACTGACCTCTCGCTCCACCACACCAACATATAAGGAGGCCTGAGGTCACACCCACCACACCTAGCAGACACACCTTAACCCCGTGCATACCAAAATGGGGAAACACCACATCAAAGAAAAAGTGCCTCACATGCAAACCACGTTGCCAAAGGCAACCGCACGTGCAGACACAGAGTCACGACCTAGTCAAGGGTCGTGAAAGCTAGAGATAAAAAATGTAACTGTTGGCCAGTACATGCCTCAAAAATTAGGCAATAGGTATTCACCTGACAGCAAAGAATTTTGGATTCTGTGGCTGGAGGTACATTAGGCGGTCACAGGATAAATACGTAACTGTCGGCCAGTACAGGCCCCAAAAATTAGCAAATAGGCATTCACCTGACAGCAAAGAACTTTGGATTCTGTGGCTGGAGGTACATTAGGCGGTCACAGGATAAATATGTAACTGTCGGTCAGTTACAGGCCCCAAAAATTAGGCAATAGGAATTCACCTGACAGCAAAGAACTTTGGATTCTGTGGCTGGAGGTACATTAGGCGGTCACAGGATAAAAATGTAACTGTCGGCCAGTACAGGCCCCAAAAATTAGGCATTCACCTGACATAAAAGTCCTTTTATTGACATAAAAGTCCTTTTAAGTCCTTTGTTCTGGGTGGTGGCGGATATGTGTGGGCTGGCATGAGGAAATTCAATTACACGTGGTCATCACAGGTGTTGAATTACTCCGAGATCCATGCCTCATTCATTTTTCAAAATGTGAGGTAGTCCACACTGTCATGAGCTAGGCGAGTGCGCTTATCGGTAATGACCCCCCTGCTGCGCTGAACGTCCTTTTGGACGAGGGGCAAGCTAAGAGTTCCATGGCAAATTGTGCCAGCTCTGGCCACAGGTTAAGCCTGCACACCCAGTAGTCAAGGGGTTCCTCGCTTCTCAGAGCATCCACATTGGCCGTTAACCCGATGTAGTCGGACACCAGTCGGTCTAGGGGTTCCCTGAGGCTGGATCCGGAGGGCAGCTGTCGATGGGTTGGCTGCAAGAATTATCTCACATCCTAAGTGACCAACATATCTTCAAACTGCCCTCTTTTTGCAGGCGCGGTAGGATTGGTACCCGCACATGTTTCGCTTTGGGTGGAAATTCCTCTGCCAGTGCCCGCAACAGCAGAATGCAGCATCTCTCACCGCAAGGCCTGGAAATGCTGCATTCTGACAGCCCTCAGTGATGCTGGTAACATGTTTGCCATTTTGTGTTTGTACCGGCGGTCTAAGTATGTTGCCACCCAGTACAGGTCCTTGACCTTTATGCTTTTTATACGGGGTCCCTCTTCAAACACTGGAGCATGAAGGCCCCCATTTGCACTAAATTGGAAGCGCTGGAGCGCCCTGGCTCATGCTCATCGCCCAGGAGAATGTCGTTCTCGGTCTCCTCCCCCCAGCCACTGACAACACCAGGGATACCCAAAAAGTTTAAAGCCTGCTCTTCTTGCTCCTCCCCCCAGCCTCCTCTGACTCCTCTTCAGTCTCCTGCTGACTTGTCTCAGATGGAGTAGCCCCCCTCCGGGAATTCATTCAGCATTGCGACTTCCTCATCTTCCAGCTCCTGCTCCTCGATGGCTTGATCAATGACACGATGCAATGCACGCTCCATTAAGAAGGCGTAAGGTATGATGTCACTGATGTGGCCCTGGCTGAGACTGACCAGTTTGGTGATTTCATCAAATGGCCGCAGAAGTCTGCATGCGTCTCGCATGAGCAGCCACTGGTGCGGTGAAAAAAAAACAAGCTCTTTAGAACCTGTCCTGCCGCAGAGTTCGTACAGGTAGACATTAACGTTTCTACTGGAGCAGCCTATCAAGCATATATAAGTTGGAGTCACAAATCAGACGTCAGGCAGTCACAAATCAGACGTCTGACGGGCAAATGGTGTCACCGCTGAACGTCAGCAAGGCGAGCCATGGCCATATAAGATCTTCTAAAATGGCCAGAGATTTTCCTGGCCTGCCGCAAGACGTCCTGGGGTATTTGGCAATGAATCGCTGCACGAGTAAGTTCAGGACATGTGCCATGTACGGCTTGTGTGCCATTTTGCCCTGTTTCAGCGCGCTCAGCAGATTGGCACTGTTGTCTCACTCCACTTTACCAACTGTCAAATTGAGCGGGGTTAGCCACTGATCGGCCTGTGACCGCAGAGCTGAAATAAGTACAGGACCGGTGTGGCTCTTGGCTTCCATGCACAACAGCTACAGTGCAGCATGGCAACGTCTCACCTGACACGTTGAATAGGTTCTGGGGAGCTTGGGGGGTGCAGCGGAAGAGGCGGTAGCAGTGGAAAAGGAGGAGTCAGCCAAGGAAGAGACGGATGATGGAGGAGGAGAAGAAGAGGCAATCCATGGCTGTAACAACAAACCCACACGGGTGCCACGGGTTACATACTTGACGGTCGTCAGAAGGTTCACCCAGTGGGCAGTAAAAGTTATGTACCTTCCCTGCCTGTATTTGCTAGACCACGTGTCTGTGGTCAGATGCATCTTGGCACCGACACTGACAGAGATATAGTAACTTGCTGCTGAACGTGGCCATATAGTTCAGGAAACAGTCGGAAATAGGCTTGATCGGAGAATATGACTTTGCCCCAGTCCTCAGCAGTCCATTCACCAAACTTTCTGCAGAAGATCATTCTGTCCCTGATGTTTTTTTTGGAGAGAAGTGGCTTCTTTGCTGCCCTTCTTGACACCAGGCCATCTTCCAAAAGTCTTCGCCTCACTGTGCGTGCAGATGCACTCACACCTGCCTGCTGCCATTCTTGAGCAAGCTCTGCACTGGTGGCACTCCGATCCCACAGCTGAATCCTCTTTAGGAGACGATCCTGGCGCTTGCTGAACTTTCTTGGACGCCCTGAAGCCTTCTTAACAAGAATTGAACCTCTTTCCTTGAAGTTCTTGATGATCCTATAAATTGTTGATTGAGGTGCAATCTTAGTAGCCACAATATCCTTGCCTGTGAAGCCATTTTTATGCAATACAATGATGGCTGCACGCGTTTCTTTGCAGGTCACCATGGTTAACAATGGAAGAACAATGATTTCAAGCATCACCCTCCTTTTAATATGTCAAGTCTGCCATTTTAACCCAATCAGCCTGACATAATGATCTCCAGCCTTGTGCTCGTCAACATTCTCACCTGAGTTAACAAGACAATTACTGAAATGATCTCAGCAGGTCCTTTAATGACAGCAATGAAATGCAGTGGAAAGTTTTTTGGGGGATTAAGTAAATTTTCATGCAATTCATCTGATCACTCTTCATAACATTCTGGAGTATATGTAAATTGCTATTATAAAAACTTAAGCAGCAACTTTTCCAATTTCCAATATTTATGTAATTCTCAAAACTTTTGGCCACGACTGTACTATAATATAATTTCTATGTTAGAAAGTATATTATAAGTATATCACACCCCTCTATATCACACCTTTTGATAGCACACCTATACCAGTCCTTAACCCCTTAAGGACTTAGGGTGTACCGGTACGCCCTATTTCCCGAATCCTTAAGGACTCAGGGCGTACCGGTACATCCTAAGTTTAAATCGCAATTGCGGCGCCGCGGGGGTTAAACGGAATAGGATGCCGGCTGAAATCATTCAGCCGGCATCCTGTCACAACGCCAGGGGGGGTCATGTAACCCCCAATATCGGCGATCGCAGAAAACCGCAGGTCAATTCAGACCTGCGGTTTGCTGCGTTTCCGGTCCATTCGGTGATCCGATGAACCGGAAAAAAAACTGCGATCGGTGGCGTGATTACACACCACCAATCGCAGTACGAAGATTTGGAGAGGCGATGCTGGCCCTGGTGCTGAATGCTGCTGTCCAGGGTGCTGATTCGCGAGATTCAAACTTCCTGCGCTCCTCTCTCCCCTCCTCTTCCTGTTCTGCACGAGCACCCTGCAGCACCGTCCAGCACCAGCTCCTGAGTCCCCCCTAATCGTCATCCATCACCCTCCTGCACCCATCGCCCTCCAGGTATGTTAGGGTCAGTGAGGGAGAGGCACCGTTAGGCAGGGATAGAAGGGATAAGTTAGTTAGGAAAAAAAAAAAGCACTTTTATTCTAAACTTTGTTTTGTTTCAGACCCTAGACCCCCCCCTGCCACTAAGCTATACAAAATTTGTGAGAGTACCTCAGGGTACACTTACAAATTTCGTGTGTACGAGGGGCGAGATCCCCGTATTCAACCCCCAGAATGTCCCCCCACTCTGGGTGTTAGCGGGAAACTCGTGTGGGACCTTATGTACCCACTGCTAGATCAGGGTTACCACCTTTATAACTTTTATACTAGCATTCCCTTGTTCAGGTCCCTTGCCGCCAGATCCACGTTCCCTTGTGGGACCGTGCGGAAAAATCAACGCGGCCTCCCTGCCTACCCCCTCCAGGTACCTATCCCCAGGGGTGAGACCCGTGCCCTTACCATTGGAAACCTGTTGCTGGTCAGGTATAAGGACAAGAGGGATGTCCTTATGCTGTCCACAATCCACGGTAACAGCACCACCCCCGTCTCTGTGCGAGGTACCGCGGCAACGGTCCTCAAGCCCGATTGTATCGTCGACTACAATCGGTATATGGGAGGAGTTGATCTCTCTGATCAAGTCCTCAAGCCATATAATGCCATGCGCAAAACCCGGGCATGGTACAAAAAAGTTGCGGTCTACTTGGTGCAGGTTGCCATGTACTACTCTTTTGTACTATCCCGAAGCGCTGGCAGCACAGGGACATTCCTCCAATTCTATGAGGCAGTCCTCAAGGACCTGATCTTTTCGGACTGGGAAAGAGCAGGCCGGAGTACCCTGGGAATTGGAGGCGCCCGGATCGTCCCTGGCCAACATTTTCCAGGTGTGGTCCCCCATACTGGAAAGAAGGGACGAACCCCAAAAAAGTGCAGAGTGTGTCGCAGGAGGGGGATACGGAAGGACACCACCACTCAGTGCGACACGTGCCCCGATCATCCGGGCCTCTGCGTTATCGATTGCTTCAGGGAGTATCACACTTCCATGGAATACTAAATTTTTATGATCCCCAACAGTCCCCTAGAGAACATAAAAAACTATGGCTCTCAGACTTTGGAGACACGGAAACAATTCCCCCCCCCCCCAAAAAAATATTAGTTTTAGTGCAGGCATCCTCAAACTGCGGCCCTCCAGATGTTGTAAAACTATAACTCCCAGCATGCCCAGACAACCTACAGCCATCAGCAGGGCATGGTGGGAATTGTAGTTTTACAACATCTGGAGGGCCGTAGTTTGAGGATGCCTGCTTAGTGTCTCCAAAGTCTGAGAGCCATACATATTGGGCATCGCCGCGTACATAAAAATCTTCTCTATAAAAGTAACATGTAACCCAACCCCCCCGGATGAACAGCGTTAAAAAAAAAAAACGTGTAAAAAAAGCCATTTTTTGTCACCTAACATCACAAAAAGTTTAATAGCGAGCGATCAAAATGTCATATGCACCCCCAATTAGTGCCAATAAAACCGCCATCTCATCCCGCAAAAAATGAGCCCCTACATTAGATAGTCGCCCAAAAAAAAAAAAAATGTAGCTCCCAGGCTATGGAGATACAAAAATAATTGTTTGGGTTGCTAAAATGATAATATAGTGTAAAATCTAAATACATTTTAAAATGTAGACATATTAGGTATCGCCGCATCCGTAAGAATCTGCCCTATAAAAATAACATTTGACCAAAACCCTCGGATGAACAGCGTTAAAAATATAAAATAAAAACGCTGCCAAAACACCAATTTTTTGGCAAAATTTCCATTTGAATCCTTTTTTTCCGGTAATAAAGCAAGGGTTAACTGCCAAACAAAACTAAATATTTATGGCCCTGATTCTGTAGTTTGCAGAAACACCCCATATGTGGTCGTAAATACAGTGGGATGCAAAAGTTTGGGCAACCTTGTTAATCGTCATGATTTTCCTGTATAACTCGTTGGTTGTTACGATAAAAAATGTCAGTTAAATATATCATATAGGAGACACACACAGTGATATTTGAGAAGTGAAATGAAGTTTATTGGATTTACAGAAAGTGCACTATAATTGTTTAAACACAATTAGGCAGGTGCATAAATTTGGGCACTGTTGTCATTTTATTGATTCCAAAACCTTTAGAACTAATTATTGGAACTCAAATTGACTTGGTAAGCTCAGTGACCCCTGACCTACATACACAGGTGAATCCAATTATGAGAAAGAGTATTTAAGGGGGTCAATTGTAAGTTTCCCTCCTCTTTTAATTTTCTCTGAAGAGTAGCAACATGGGGGTCTCAAAACAACTCTCAAATGACCTGAAGACAAAGATTATTCACCATCATGGTTTAGGGGAAGGATACAGAAAGCTGTCTCAGAGATTTCAGCTGTCTGTTTCCACAGTTAGGAACATATTGAGGAAATGGAAGACCACAGGCTCAGTTCAAGTTAAGGCTCGAAGTGGCAGATCAAGAAAAATCTCGGATAGACAGAAGCGACGAATGGTGAGAACAGTCAGAGTCAACCCACAGACCAGCACCAAAGACCTACAACATCATCTTGCTGCAGATGGAGTCACTGTGCATCGTTCAACCATTCGGCGCACTTTACACAAGGAGATGCTGTATGCGAGAGGGATGCAGAGGAAGCCTTTTCTCCGCCCACAGCACAAAAAGTGCCGCTTGGGGTGGGCTAAAGCACATTTGGACAAGCCAGCTTCATTTTGGAATAAGGTGCTGTGGACTGATGAAACTAAAATTGAGTTATTTGGCGATAACAAGGGGCGTTATGCATGGAGGAAAAAGAACACAGCATTCCAAGCAAAACACCTGCTACCTACAGTAAAATATGGTGGTGGTTCCATCATGCTGTGGGGCTGTGTAACCAGTGCAGGGACTGGGAATCTTGTCAAAGTTGAGGGACGCATGGATTCCACTCAGTATCAGCAGATTCTGGAGACCAATGTCCAGGAATCAGTGACAAAGCTGAAGCTGCGCCGGGGCTGGATCTTTTAACAAGACAACAACCCTAAACACTGCTCAAAATCCACTAAGGCATTTATGCAGAGGAACAAGTACAACGTTCTGGAATGGCCATCTCAGTCCCCAGACCTGAATATAATTGAAAATCTGTGGTGTGACTTAAAGAGAGCTGTCCATGCTCGGAAGCCATCAAACCTGAATGAACTAAAGATGTTTTGTAAAGAGAAATGGTCCAAAATACCTTCAACCAGAATCCAGACTCTCATTGGAACCTACAGGAAGCGTTTAGAGGCTGTAATTTCTGCAAAAGGAGGATCTACTAAATATTGATTTCCTTTCTTTTTTGTGGTGCCCAAATTTATGCACCTGCCTAATTTTGTTTAAACAATTATAGCACACTTTCTGTAAATCCAATAAATTTCATTTCACTTCTCAAATATCACTGTGTGTGTCTCCTATATGATATATTTAACTGACATTTTTTATCGTAACAACCAAAGATTTATACAGGAAAATCATGACGATTAACAAGGTTGCCCAAACTTTCGCATCCCACTGTATATATATATATATATATATATATATATATAGCCACACGGCAGAGCATAGAACGAAGGGAACTCCATATGGTTTCTGGAAGGCAGATTTTGATGGACTGTTTTTTTTTACACCATGTCCCATTAGAAGCCCCCCCTGATGTAGCCTAGACTAGAAACTCCAAAAAAGTGACCCCATCTAAGAAACTACACCCCTCAAGGTATTCAAAAGTTACTTTACAAACTTTGTTAACCCTTTAGGTGTTCCACAAAACTAAATAGCGAATGTAGAAACAATTTTAAAATTTAAATTTTTTGTTACCTTGCCTCAAAAAAGTGTAATATAGAGCAACCAAAAATCATATTTACCCCTAAAATAGTACCAGAACAACAACCACCTTATCCCGTAGTTTTCTAGATGCGGTCACTTTTATGAAGTTTCTACTCTAGGGGTACATCAGGGGGCTTGAAAGGGTACATGGTGTAAATAAACCAGTCCAGCAAAATCTGCCTTCCAAAAACCATATGGCGTTCCCCTTCTTCTATGTCCTGCCGTTTAGCAAAATAGTAGTTTACGACCACATATGGGGTGTTTCTGCAAACTAAAGAATCAGGGCAACCCATATTGAGTTTTGTTTGGCTGTTAACCCATTTTTTCCAGTAATAAAGAAAGGGTTAAAATGGAAAATTTTCAAAAAAAATTTAAATTTCAAAATTGTTTCTCCATCTGCCATTAACTCTTGTGGAACACCTAAAGGGTTAACAAAGTTTGTAAACCCAGTTTTGAATACCTTGAGGGGTGTACTTAGATGGAGTCACTTTTTTGAAATTTCTATTCTAGGGGTGCAACGGGGGGCTTCAAATGGGACATGGTATAAACAAAACCAGTCCTGCAAAATCTGCCTTGCAAAAACCATATGGCGTTCCCCTCCTTCTATGTCCTCCCGTTTGGCCAAACAGTAGTTTACGACCACATATGGGGTGTTTCTGCAAACTACAGAATCAGGGCAACCCATTTTGAGTTTTGTTTGGCAGTTAACCCTTGTTTTTTTCCAGGAAAAAATTTTTTATATTGGAAAATTTTCCAAAAAATCTAAACTCTTACATTTTATGTCCATTTGCCATGAAGTCTTGTAGAAGACCTAAAGGGTTAACAAAGTTTGTAAAAACTGTTTTGAATACCTTGAGGGGTGTAGTTTCTAGATTTTTGAATGATTTCTATTATGTAAGCCTCACAAAGTGACTTCAAACCTGAACTGGTCCATAAAAAGTGGGATTTGGAAAATTTCTGAAAAATTTCAAAATTTGCTTCTAAACTTCAAAGCTATGTAACATCCCCAAAAATCATTCCCAAAATGATACAAACATGAAGTAGACATATGGGGAATGTAAAGTCATCAAAAATTTTGGGGGTATTACTATGTATTACAGAAGTAGAGAAACTGAAACTTTGAAAGTTGCTAATTTTTCCCAATTTTTGGTAAATTTGGTATTTTTTAATGCAAAAATTTTTACTTTTTTGACCCAATTTTAGCAGTGTCATGAAGTACAATAGTCCTTAAGGTGAAATAGGGCTGAGTCCTTAAGGGGTTAAAAGGACTTTTGTGGCCCTATTAGCTAGCGTTTGGTGTCCCTAACTGTCACTGCTCCAAAATGCAACCTCTCCCTACACTGGCAAAACACAATGTAAAATGGCTGCCAGATCGGGTTCTGTTATAGGGTTGGGGGTGTGTCCATGTGCTGAAACGTCTCAATTGGCTGTCCTGTCCCACCTGATGGATGTGTCATGGGTCAAAGTTCGGCGCTATGCAAAAAAAATATGGTGCGTGCGAATATCGCCATATGTTCGCATGTTTGGCGAATCGCAAGCGAGCAAAGTTCGCCGCTAAACGACAGCCAGGTGAACCGCAAAGTCATCTCTTTTCCGAACACCCTGCGCTGGCATCTTTCAGCTACACTATATCACGTTCTAACTTACACTGACTATCTCCCACTATCTGTATTATATATATATAAGCTAACTAACTATTTAATGTAATTAAACAGTAAAGCACAGAGCACAGCAATGACACTGCTGTCTTTTATAACTCCAATAAACTACAGAAAATGGCTGCTGGGGAGGCTCTTATATAGTAAGGGGTAGGCAACTTATGATTGCTAGGGATGTTGCTAATCTCAGACAAAGACATTGCAGCCTTCTCATTGGCCTACAAGCAAGAAGGGAGGTTACTGAATATTCTAAATCTTTGCGAATTCTTGAAATGGCGATATTCGCTATTAAAATTCACAATTTGAATATTTGCGCTTAACACTAGTGATAGGAAGGAGGAGTAGTGCGAGTGGTGCTGTTCCCTGCTGCTGTTAAGGATGGGACCGTGTCTATGGTGGAGGAGGCAGATAAGTGCCTGCTGTGGGAACCAGCCCACTGATATGGTGGGGAGGGGTAAAAGACTAGGCCATGTTGCTGGGGTCCTGGCCACAAAAAATATTGACCTATTGGGCTGTGAAAGACATGTACTGTCCATCCCCATAACAAATGTTTCAGGTGTCCACCATGGAGTGCAGTCTACCACATAGAGAGAATCCCTTTTTCTGCTATGTGAAAGTACATGTACAAGGCACTAATACAACGGCACAGCAGTGACTGCACCGCCAGCAACGTGGCCCAGGTGGGGGTTCAGCTAATTGGTGATAAAGAAAAGTTTTTTTCAAGGCGAATTTTTTTTTTAACGGGGGGCACAGAGGGCATTACTACTTCAAAGGGGACACAGAGGGCATTACTACTACAAAGGGGACACAGAGGGCATTACTACTATTATGGGGGCACAACGGGCATTACTACTGTGGAGGGGGCACAGTGGGCATTACTACTATAAATGGGATACACTGGGCATTACTACTGTGAAGGGGGCACAATGGGCATTACTACTGTAAAGGGGGCACAATGGGCATTACTTCTGTGAAAGGGGCACAATGGACATTACTACTATGAAAGGAGCACAATGGGCATTACTATTATGAAGAGGGCACAATGGGCATTATTACTATCAAGGGGGCACAGAGGGCATCACTACTGTTAAGGGGCACATAGAGCATTATTACTGTTATGGGGCACAATGAGGGCATAACTACTCTGAAGGGGCACAGAGGACATTACAGCTGTGAAGGGGGCACAGATAGGGCATTACTACTGTGAAAGGGAGGCTCAAAAAGGGCATTACAACTGTGAAGGGGGCACAGATAAAACATTACTACTGTGAGAGGGCATAACTGTGAGGGGGTACAATGAGGACATAACTACTGTGAAGGGGGCACAATATGGGAATAACTTCCGTGAGGGGGCACATATCTGGACAAACTCTGTGAAGGTTTTACAATGGAGGCAATACTACTGTGAGGGGGTACACATTTTTTAAAGTATTGGGGGGAAGGGAGTGCCAGAGAAAGGACCCGTCACAGGTGCCGAACACCCTAGGCACGCTAAGGAGGTATCTTAACAAGGAAAGAAGAAGCTGATAATGATGATGACAAAGACACTGTATTGCTTGGGAATGTGGTTGGCTGCCACAAAAGACCAGGAGAAGGAGGACAGACTTTTTCTGATTGGGAATGCTGGCCAGTTGTATTTTCCCAAAGGATCTGGTGATGCAGCCTCATGTGCTGCAATAGAGCTCTGGTTCCTATGATTGTGTTTAAACAGCCACAGTTTATTTTGAGCTATATTCATATCCAGCCAGCACTGCACCACGGTGTTCACGCTGCAACAGGAAGGCGCGAACTCCACATAAAATATTTGGAGAAATCCCAGCAACTGTGTCTTGCTTCCAAGTGTATTGCTTTATTTTATTTTCATAATTCATCCAATATGACTAGGGATGAGTGAACCCGAACTGTATAGTTCGGGTTCGTACCGAATTTTGCGGTGTCCGTGACACGGACCCGAACCCGAACATTTTCGTAAAAGTCCGGGTTTGGGTTCGGTGTTCGGCGCTTTCTTGGCGCTTTTTGAAAGGCTGCAAAGCAGCCAATCAACAAGCATCATACTATTTGCCCCAAGAGGCCATCACAGCCTTGCCTACTATTGGCATGGCTGTGATTGGCCAGTGCAGCATGTGACCCAGCCTCTATATAGGCTTGGGTCACGTAGCGCTGCACGTCACTCTGCTGATACAAGCGTAGGGAGAGGTTGCAGCTGCGACGTTAGGGCGAGATTAGGCAGTGATTAACTCCTCCAAAAGACTTCATTCTGTGATCGATCTACAGCTGTGGATCATTGAACTGCTTCTATTCAATTGCTCATTGTTTTTAGGCTGCCCAGAGCGTTTTTCAGTCACGGGGTGATCGGCGGCCATTTTGTGGCTTGTGGTGCGCCAGCACAAGCTACCACCAAGTGCATTTAACCATCAATAGTGTGGTTATTTTTTGCTATATCCTACATCAGGGTCAAGCTTTCATCAAGTGCATTTAACCATCAATAGTGTGGTTATTTTTTGGCCATATACTACATCAGGTGCAGGCTGAGCCTGTGTCACCCAGCGCCTAAAAAATAGGCCTCACATTTATATTCCTCCAAATCAGTACTGTTTTAGCTGGTCAAGTTATTTTTAGTGACCGTAAAAGCACAGTTTTTGTTCTGGGTTGAAAAACAATTCCCAAATTTGCCATTCTCAAAATTAGTGGTTTCTGCTGTATCAGGCCTACTTTAAATCTATCCCTAAAAGGGTATATTAGATTCAAGGTGCTGATAGGGTCATTTTGAAAAACTTAACACACACGCTACAGTGCAGATACAAGTCTAATTCTGTGATTAAACGTATACCTGTCACACAGCGCCTAAAAAATAGGCCTCACATTTATATTCAGCTAAATCTGTCATTACTGGTGTGCCTGTATTAGTGTAATACGGTACCTAAATAGATAGCCAGACAGTGTTAGATGTCTGTAAAAAAAGGCCTGAATTTTAATTCAATACATTGGCCCAAATAATATTTTTCTTATTGTGGTGAACGGTAACAATGAGGAAAACATCTAGTAAGGGACGCGGACGCGGACGTGGACATGGTCGTGGTGGTGTTAGTGGACCCTCTGGTGCTGGGAGAGGACGTGGCCGTTCTGCCACAGCCTCACGTCCTAGTGTACCAACTACCTCAGGTCCCAGTAGCCGCCAGAATTTACAGGGATATTTGGTGGGGCCCAATGCCGTTCTAAGGATGGTAAGGCCTGAGCAGGTTCAGGCATTAGTCAATTGGGTGGCCAACAGTGCATCCAGCACGTTCACATTATCTCCCACCCAGTCTTCTGCAGAAAGCGCACAGATGGCGCATGAAAACCAAGCACATCAGTCTGTCACATCACCCCCATGCATATCAGGGAAACTGTCTGAGCCTCAAGTTATGCAGCAGTCTCTTATGCTGTTTGAAGACTCTGCTGCCAGGGTTTCCCAAGGGCATCCACCTAGCCCTTCCCCAGGGGTGGAAGAGATAGAATGCACTAACGCACAACCACTTATGTTTCCTGATGATGAGGACATGGGAATACCACCTCAGCACTTCTCTGATGATGACGAAACACAGGTGCCAACTGCTGCGTCTTTCTGCAGTGTGCAGACTTAACAGGAGGTCAGGGATCAAGACTGGGTGGAAGACGATGCAGGGGACGATGAGGTCCTAGACCCCACATGGAATGAAGGTCGTGCCACTGACTTTCACAGTTCGGAGGAAGAGGCAGTGGTGAGACCGAGCCAACAGCGTAGCAAAAGACAAAGAGGGAGCAGTGGGCAAAATCAGAACACCCGCCGCCAAGAGACTCCGCCTGCTACTGACCGCCGCCATCTGGGACCGAGCACCCCAAAGGCAGCTTCAAGGAGTTCCCTGGCATGGCACTTCTTCAAACAATGTGCTGACGACAAGACCCGAGTGGTTTGCACGCTGTGCCATCAGAGCCTGAAGCGAGGCATTAACGTTCTGAACCTTAGCACAACCTGCATGACCAGGCACCTGCATGCAAAGCATGAACTGCGGTGGAGTAAACACCTTAAAAACAAGGAAGTCACTCAGGCTCCCCCTGCTACCTCTTCTGCTGCTGCCGCCTCGGCCTCTTCTGCTGCTGCCTCGGCCTCTTCTGCTGCTGCCGCCGCCTCGGCCTCTTCCTCCGCCTCTGGAGGGACGTTGGCACTTGCCGCCCAGCAAACATGGGATGTACCACCAACACCACCACCTGCGTCACCAAGCATTTCAACCATGTCACACGGCAGCGTTCAGCTCTCCATCTCACAAACATTTGAGAGAAAGCGTAAATTCCCACCTAGCCACCCTCGATCCCTGGCCCTCAATGCCAGCATTTCTAAACTACTGGCCTATGAAATGCTGTCATTTAGGCTGGTGGAGACAGACAGCTTCAAACAGCTCATGTCGCTTGCTGTCCCACAGTATTTTGTTCCCAGACGGCACTACTTCTCCAAGAGAGCCATGCCTTCCCTGCACAACCAAGTATCCGATAAAATCAAGTGTGCACTGCGCAACGCCATCTGTGGCAAGGTCCACCTAACCACAGATACGTGGACCAGTAAGCACGGCCAGGGACGCTATATCTCCCTAACTGCACACTGGGTAAATGTAGTGGCGGCTGGGCCCCAGGCGGAGAGCTGTTTGGCGCATGTCCTTCCGCCGCCAAGGATCGCAGGGCAACATTCTTTGCCTCCTGTCTCCTCCTCCTCCTACTCAGCTTCCTCCTCCTCTTCTTCCACCTGCTCATCCAGTCAGCCACACACCTTCACCACCAACTTCAGCACAGCCCGGGGTAAACGTCAGCAGGCCGTTCTGAAACTCATATGTTTGGGGGACAGGCCCCACACCTCACAGGAGTTGTGGCGGGGTATAGAACAACAGACCGACGAGTGGTTGCTGCCGGTGATCCTCAAGCCCGGCCTGGTGGTGTGCGATAATGGGTGAAATCTCGTTGCAGCTCTGGGACTAGCTGATTTGACGCACATCCCTTGCCTGGCGCATGTGCTGAATTTGGTGTTGCAGAAGTTCATTCGCAACTACCCCGACATGTCAGAGCTGCTGCATAAAGTGCGGGCCATCTGTTCGCGCTTCCGGCGTTCACACCCTGCCGCTGCTCGCCTGTCTGCGCTACAGCGTAACTTCGGCCTTCCCGCTCACCGCCTCATATGCGACGTGCCCACCAGGTGGAACTCCACCTTGCACATGCTGGACAGACTGTGTGAGCAGCAGCAGACCATAGTAGAGTTTCAGCTGCAGCACGCACGGGTCAGTCGCACTGCGGATCAGCCCCACTTCACCACCAATGACTGGGCCTCCATGCGAGACCTGTGTGCCCTGTTGCGCTGTTTCGAGTACTCCACCAACATGGCCAGTGGCGATGACGCCGTTATCAGCGTTACAATACCACTTCTATGTCTCCTTGAGAAAACACTTATGGCGATGATGGAAGAGGAGGTGGCCCAGGAGGCGGAGGAGGAGGAGGGGTCATTTTTAGCACTTTCATGCCAGTCTCTTCGAAGTGACTCAGAGGGAGGTTTTTTGCAACAGCAGAGGCCAGGTACAATTGTGGCCAGACAGGGCCCACTACTGGAGGACGAGGAGGATGAGGAGGAGGTGGAGGAGGATGAGGATGAAGCAGGTTCACAGCGGGCTGGCACCCAACACAGCTCGGGCCCATCACTGGTGCGTGGCTGGGGGAAAACGCAGGACGATGATGATACGCCTCCCACAGAGGACACCTTACCTCTGGGCAGCCTGGCACACATGAGCGACTACATGCTGCAGTGCCTGCGCAACGACAGCAGAGTTGCCCACATTTTAACGTGTGCGGACTACTGGGTTGCCACCCTGCTGGATCCACGGTACAAAGACAATGTGCCCACCTTACTTCATGCACTGGAGCGTGATAGTAAGATGCGCGAGTACAAGCG
The DNA here is from genome assembly GCF_905171765.1 of Bufo bufo. Classification (NCBI taxonomy): domain Eukaryota; kingdom Metazoa; phylum Chordata; class Amphibia; order Anura; family Bufonidae; genus Bufo; species Bufo bufo. The sequence continues at coordinate 71,818,553 of NC_053398.1, read as the reverse complement.
CACGTTGGTAGACGCGCTACTGAGAGCATTCCCAAATGTCACAGGGGAACAAGTGGAAGCCCAAGGCGAAGGCAGAGGAGGAGCAAGAGGTCGCCAACGCAGCTGTGTCACGGCCAGCTCCTCTGAGGGCAGGGTTAGCATGGCAGAGATGTGGAAAAGTTTTGTCACCACGCCACAGCTAACTGCACCACCACCTGATACGGAACATGTTAGCAGGAGGCAACATTTCAATAAGATGGTGGAACAGTACCTGTGCACACCCCTCCACGTACTGACTGATGGTTCGGCCCCATTCAACTTCTGGGTCTCCAAATTGTCCACGTGGCCAGAGCTAGCCTTTTATGCCTTGGAGGTGCTGGCCTGCCCGGCGGCCAGCGTTTTGTCTGAACGTGTATTCAGCACGGCAGGGGGCGTCATTACAGACAAACGCAGCCGCCTGTCTACAGCCAATGTGGACAAGCTGACGTTCATAAAAATGAACCAGGCATGGATCCCACAGGACCTGTCCATCCCTTGTGCAGATTAGACATTAACTACCTCCCCTTAACAATATATTATTGTACTCCAGGGCACTTCCTCATTCAATCCTATTTTTATTTTCATTTTACCATTAAATTGCGGGGCAACCCAAAGTTGAATGAACCTCTCCTCTGTCTGGGTGCCGGGGCCTAAATATGTGACAGTGGCCTGTTCCAGTGGTGGGTGACGTGAAGCCTGATTCTCTGCTATGACATGAAGACTGATTCTGTGCTGACATGAAGCCAGATTCTCTGTTACGGGACCTCTCTCCTCTGCCTGGGTGCCTGGGCCTAAATATGTGACAGTGGCCTGTTCCAGTGGTGGGTGACGTGAAGCCTGATTCTCTGCTATGACATGAAGACTGATTCTGTGCTGACATGAAGCCAGATTCTCTGTTACGGGACCTCTCTCCTCTGTCTGGGTGCCGGGGCCTAAATATGTGACAGTGGCCTGTTCCAGTGGTGGGTGACGTGAAGCCTGATTCTCTGCTATAACATGAAGACTGATTCTGTGCTGACATGAAGCCAGATTCTCTGTTACAGGACCTCTCTCCTCTGCCTGGGTGCCTGGGCCTAAATATGTGACAGTGGCCTGTTCCAGTGGTGGGTGACGTGAAGCCTGATTCTCTGCTATGACATGAAGACTGATTCTGTGCTGACATGAAGCCAGATTCTCTGTTACGGGACCTCTCTCCGCTGCCAGGGTGCCGGGGCCTAAATATGTGACAGTGGCCTGTTCCAGTGGTGGGTGACGTGAAGCCTGATTCTCTGCTATGACATGAAGATTGATTCTGTGCTGACATGAAGCCAGATTCTCTGTTACGGGACCTCTCTCCGCTGCCAGGGTGCCGGGGCCTAAATATGTGACAGTGGCCTGTTCCAGTGGTGGGTGACGTGAAGCCTGATTCTCTGCTATAGCATGAAGACTGATTCTGTGCTGACATGAAGCCAGATTCTCTGTTACGGGACCTCTCTCCTCTGCCTGGGTGCCGGGGCCTAAATATGTGACAGTGGCCTGTTCCAGTGGTGGGTGACGTGAAGCCTGATTCTCTGCTATGGCATGAAGAGACTGATTCTCTGCTGACGTGAAGCCAGATTCTCTGCTATGGGACCTCTGTCCAATTGATATTGGTTAATTTTTATTTTTTTTATTTTTATTTTAATTCATTTCCCTATCCACATTTGTTTGCAGGGGATTTACCTACATGTTGCTGCCTTTTGCAGCCCTCTAGCTCTTTCCTGGGCTGTTTTACAGCCTTTTTAGTGCCGAAAAGTTCGGGTCCCCATTGACTTCAATGGGGTTCGGGTTCGGATCTCGAACGCGAACATTTCCGGGAAGTTCGGCCGAACTTCTCGAACCCGAACATCCAGGTGTTCGCTCAACTCTAAATATGACGCATTTCGAACAAAGCCTTTATCAATCAGAATACATGATCAAGAGAAGCACATACTTACGGTATATAATTGTTATATAAGTCTTGTCTTGATGATGTATTCTGATTGATAAAGGCTTTGTGCCGAAACACGTCATATTGGATGAATTATGACAATAAAATAAAGGAATACACTTGGAAGCAAGACACGGTTGCCGGGATTTCTTCAAACTATTTATTTTAAGGCCTCTTTCACGCGAGCGAGTTTTCCACTCGGGTGCAATAAGTGACGTGTACGCATAGCACCCGCACTGAATCCTGACCCATTCATTTTAGTTCTGAGTTGCGCTAAAAACGCACCATGTTAAATATTCTGCGTTTTTCACGCAGCCCTGGCCCCATAGAAGTGAATGGGGCGTCAGTGAAAAACGGAAGCAAGTCTGGATGCAATGCGTTTTTCACTGATGATTGCTAAGAGATGTTGTTTGTAAACCTTCCATTTTTTATCACGCGCGTGAAAAAAGCATCAAAACTTATTCCACCCGCGCAGAAAAAAATGAACAACTAGACGCAATCACAGACAAACCTGACTGAACTTGCTTGCAAGGGCTGCAAGAAGGAGGAGGAGCAGGAGGCTCCATGACACGGTGTCAGACTCCGAAGTCACCTCCATGTCATCCTGCTACAACTGAGAGAAGGACTGAGCCATGCCATCCACAATCTCATCCTCTTTCTCCTCAATGATAATGCGCCTTCCCGAAGCCAGGGACAACTGCGCCCTACTACTACGACTTGTGGCTGGATACCTGGTTCTGCTAATACCCATATTCTGGTTCTAGGACATTCAATAGGAACCCTTCGGCAGCCCTTACATTTTTGGGCCTCACATATAATTTGGTGCACTACCCTGCGTATTGGCGTACTGATCACCTTATATGCTGGTTTAACCGCCTCCGGACCGCCTAACGCGAGACGCGAGATTACGTGCACAGCCAGCTCGCGCATGCGCATTGCGGGCCGGCAAAAGTTAGAGGCGTATTTTGTCACCAGCCTGCCAGCCAATGATCATCGCTGGCAGGCTGGTGATTTTCAAAAAATCAAATCACAAGCCAGTTAACACATTATATTTATAAATATAATGTGTTAAATGGCTTCTGTGCTCCTCTGCTGGTCCTTTTCGTCAGTTGGTCCCAGCAGAGGAGCACACATCACTGTGAGTACACACCAAACACTACACTTAGCCCCAGATCACCCCCCATCACCCCAATTAACCCCTTGATCACCCCTGTCAATCACTAGTGAAAGGGGAAAAAAGTGATCAGTGTAAACTGTCACTTTTTTTTTCCCACTAGTATTGGCGGTTAGGTTTAGGATAGTTTAGGCCCCTGTGTTAGGTAGTTAGCGTCGGTTAGCGCCCAGCCCACCGCACCGCAATCACTGATTTGCTGATTAGCGTATCGCTAATCAGCATTGGTACTTTTATAGTATCTGTAAGTGATCAGAACTGATCACAGTCAGATCTATAATAGTATTAGTGTCACCTTAGTTCGCCCTCCACCCAAAACGCAGTATTTGCCCGATCAGGCCTGATCGGTCGCCCACACGTGCGTTCACCCACGCCCGCCCCGCCGCAGTGACAAATTTTTTTTTTATTTTTTATCACTGCACAATCACTTTACAAGCGCTGCGACAATAAAAAAATCAGTTTTGATATTTTTTATCAATCGCAGCGGCTTCCGGTACTTCGCTAGCCTCCCATTTGTAAGACAGGCTTGCTTTTTTTCTTGGGTAGTCTCAGGGAATACCCCCTAAATTTAGTTGACCAAATGGCAAGTAAGGGGTATTCTTCTGAAGAGGCCTACAGGCCCAGTCAGATGAGGAATGGGAACCCTCATCTGACGAATCCAGCGGGTCAGAATACGAACCTGCAGAAAGCAGTGGCAGTCTGACCCAAAGTTCGGACGATGAGGTTGAGATCCCTGATACCACCAGGCATATCCGGCCCCGTGTTGCTAGACCACAGGTTGCGCAGGATCCGCTTCAAGGGCAGCAGAGTGGGGCTGGCGCTGTCGGATTACGTGGTGAGGCATACACCAGCAGCGCAGCCCATCCTGGACCTAGTACCAGCACTGCCGTACAACATGGTGAAGTGGCGAGCACCAGAAGGGCAGTTGAAGCTGGTATGGTGGCACGTGCATTAGTTCCCCCGTCGCAGCCACCGCACAGACAGGCCCGTAGAGCTCCCAGAGTCCCTGAGGTGCTGGCAAACCCTGATTGGCAGCCCCCAACTTCAGCCGCACCAGTAGTTCCCCCTTTCACCGCCCAGTCTGGAGTTCGGGTTGAGACAGCTCAGATCGGATCGGCACTGTTTTTTTTTGCGGAGCTCTTGGACTTAGTCGTGGCAGAAACAAATCGGTATGCCACTCAATTTATAGCCGCCAACCTGGGAAGCTTTAATGCCCAGTCTTTCCAGTGGAAACCTGTCCAAGTTTCCGAATTTAAAACTTTTCTGGGCCTTCTCCTCAACATGGGCCTGACAAAAAAGCATGAATTACGGTCATATTGGTCCACGAACCCAATTCATCACATGCCCATGTTCTCTGCTGCCATGTCCAGGACACGATTTGAGGCCATTCTGCGTTTCCTGCACTTTAGTGACAACAGCACCTCTCGTCCCAGAGGCCACCCAGCTTTTGACCGGCTCCACAAAATTCGGCCCCTCATAGACCACTTTAACACCAAATTTGCAGATTTGTATACCCCTGAGCAAAACATCTGCATAGACGAGTCCCTTATACATTTTACTTGGCGCCTTGGCTTCAAACAATACACCCCAAGCAAGCGCGCCCGGAATGGGGTCAAATTGTATAAGCTCTGTGAAAGGGCCACAGGCTATACGCACAAATTTCGAGTCTATGAGGGTAAAGATCAGACCCTGGAGCCGGTCGGTTGCCCTGACTACCTGGGGAGCAGTGGGAAGACAGTCTGGGACTTGGTGTCACCCTTATTTGGCAAGGGGTACCATCTTTATGTGGACAATTTTTGCACAAGTGTGCCCCTCTTCAGACATTTGTTTCTAGAACAGATTGGCTGCTATGGCACCGCGCGACCTAGTTGCCGGGGCTTCCCCCAACGGCTCGTTGCCACCCGTCTTGCAAGGGGGGAGATGGCTGCCTTGTGTAACGAAGAACTGCTCTCGGTGAAATGGAGAGACAAGCGTGACTTTTACATGCTCTCCTCCATTCACGCAGACACGACAATACAAATTGAACGAGCAATCAGTGTCATTGAAAAGCCCCTCTTGGTCCACGACTATAATTTGCTCATGGGAGGAGTGGACTTCAATGACCATATGTTGGCTTCTTATTTAGTGTCCCGCCGCACCAGACGCTGGTATAAGAAGGTGTCTGTATATTTAATTCAATTGGCTATGTACAATAGTTTTGCTCTCTACAGTAAGGCTGGGAGAACAGGATCCTTCCTCAAATTTCAGGAAGAGATCATCGAGAACCTCCTGTATCCACCAGTGTAGTGAGCCGTCTACACGAGCGACATTTCCCCAATGTCGTTGCTGGTACCTCAATCCAAGCGCCACCCCGAAAAAGATGTTGTGTCTGTAGCAGGAGTGGAATAAGGCGTGACACGCGCTATTTCTGTCCTGACTGCCCTGACCACCCTGCCCTATGCTTAGGGGAGTGTTTCCGGAAGTACCACACACAGGTACACTATTAGCATAGGATTGCGTTACACAGGACAGGCACACAGGGCTGTTAGGGCCCTTTCACTCACAGCTGCTGCAAACCTCTCCTTTCACCTGGGACAAAGTGCATAATGTACTTCGCCACATCTCTGGGCGATTTGCGCTTTGCACATTGTCCCATGGGGAAGGAGAGGTTTGTCCTATAAAGGTAAAAAAAAAAAAAATAATAATAATAAATCACCGGTAAGCAAAAAAGTTAATGTTCTGTTCCAAAAGTTCAATAAAGTTTATAAAAGTTAATGTTCTGTTCAAATGTTATATAAAGTTAATGTTAATAAATTTATTGCGTTGCGGCCTGTTTTTTTTGTTTTTGTTTTGTTTTTTACCTTCTAGGTGGACCAACCGATGAACCAGCTGCAGCACTGATGTGCATTCTGACTGAAGCATTGCGCTGCTGTCAGATTACACAAAAGTCAGTGTAGGCTTATGAGCTGAGGGGCGGTGTTCATATGCTTTGGCAAACACTTTGTATATAAAAAAATAAAATAAAATCCCGGCAATGATTTATTCATCCACATCGATTGATGTGAATGGAGAAATCGGGTTTGCCAGGGCATACGGGCTGAGTGGGTTTGGATGTTGGGCGGAGCTCCTATGTCCTGGCAGACGCCTTTCCTCTCCTTTTTTTTTTTTGGCAGAGTTTTTTTCATCCACATTGATCGATGCGAATGGCGAAATCTGTGCCGTTCATTTTTTCTTTCAGCCCAGAGGCTGAACGAAAAAAAAATATCTCATTACCCGTATGCTCAATATAGGGAGAATAGCAGAAACTCCTAATGCTGGCCATACATGTAATGATTGTGGAGACCCTCAAATGCCAGGGCAGTACAAACACCCCACAAATGACCCCATTTTGGAAAGAAGACACCCCAAGGTATTCGCTGAGGGGCATATTGAGTCCATGAAAGATTGAACTTTTTGTCCCAAGTTAGCGGAAAGAGAGACTTTGTGAGAAAAAAAAAAACAATTTCCGCTAACTTATGCCAAAAAAAGAAATATTCTATGAACTCGCCATGCCCCTGGAATACCTTGGGGTGTCTTCTTTCCAAAATGGGGTCACATGTGGGGTAATTATACTGCCCTGGCATTTTAGGGGCCCTAAAGCGTGAGAAGAAGTCTGGAATCCAAATGTCTAAAAATGCCCTCCTAAAAGGAATTTGGGCCCCTTTGCCCACCTAGGCTGCAAAAAAGTGTCACATGTGGTATCGCCGTACTCAGGAAAGGTTGGGCAATTTGTTTTGGGGTGTCTTTTTACATATACCCATGCTGGGTGAGAGAAATATCTCTCTAAAATGACAACTTTGTTTAAAAAATGGGAAAAGTTGACTTTTAGAGAGATATTTCTCTCTCCCAGCATGGGAATATGTAAAAATACACCCCAAAACACATTGCCCTACTTCTTCTGAGTACGGAGATACCACATGTGTGACACTTTTTTGCAGCCTAGGTGGGCAAAGGGGCCCAAATTCTAAAGAGCACCTTTAGGATTTCACAGGGCATTTTTTACACATTTGGATTTCAAACTACTTCTCACGCATTAGGGCCCCTAAAATGCCAGGGCAGTATAACTACCCCACAAGTGACCCCATTTTTGAAAGAAGCTACCCAAGGTATTTCGTGAGGGGCATGGCGAGTTCATGTAAAATTTTATTTTTTTGTCACAAGTTAGTGGAATATGAGACTTTGTAATAAAAAAAATAAAAAAACATTTTCCGCTAACTTGTGCCAAAAAAATAATAATTCTAGGAACTCGCCATGCCACTCACGGAATACCTTGGGGTGTCTTATTTCCAAAATGGGGTCACTTGTGGGGTATTTATACTGCCCTGGCATTTTAGGGGCCCTAATGCGTGAGAAGTAGTTTGAAATCCAAATGTGTTAAAAATGCCCTGTGAAATCCTAAAAGTGCTCTTTAGAATTTGGGCCCCTTTGCCCACTTAGGCTGCAAAAAAGTGTCACACATGTGGTATCGCCGTACTCAGGAGAAGTAGGGCAATGTGTTTGGGGTGTCTTTTTACATATACCCATGCTGGGTTAGAGAAATATCTCTCTAAAAGACAACTTTTCCCATTTTTTTATACAAAGTTGTCATTTGACAGAGATATTTCTCTCACCCAGCATGGGTATATGTAAAAAGACACCCCAAACACATTGCCCTACTTCTCGTGAGTACAGTAATACCACATGTGTGACACTTTTTTGCAGCCTAGGTGGGCAAAGGGGCCCAAATTCTAAAGAGCACCTTTAGGATTTCACAGGGCATTTTTTACACATTTGGATTTCAAACTACTTCTCATGCATTAGGGCCCCTAAAATGCCAGGGCAGTATAAATACCCCACAAGTAACCCCATTTTGGGAAGAAGACACCCCAAGGTATTTCATGATGGGCATAGTGAGTTCATGGAAGTTTTTATTTTTTGTCACAAGTTAGTGGAATATGAGACTTTGTAAGGAAAAAATAAATAAAATAAAAAAAATCATAATTTTCCGCTAACTTGTGACAAAAAATAAAAAGTTCTATGAACTCACTATGCCCCTCAGCGAATACCTTAGGATGTCTACTTTCCGAAATGGGGTCATTTGGGGGGTATTTATACTATCCAGGCATTCTAGCACCTCAGGAAACATGACAGGTGCTCAGAAAGTCAGAGCTGCTTCAAAATGCGGAAATTCACATTTTTGTACCATAGTTTGTAAACGCTATAACTTTTGCGCAAACCAATAAATATACACTTATTGCATTTTTTTTATCAAAGACATGTAGAACAATAAATTTAGAGAAAAATTTATATAGAATGTAGTTTTATTTGAAATATTTTACAACTGAAAGTGAAAAATTTCATTTTTTTGCAAAAATTTTGGTCAATTTCGATTAATAACAAAAAAAGTAAAAATGTCAGCAGCAATGAAATACCACCAAATGAAAGCTCTATTAGTGAGAAGAAAAGGAGGTAAAAAAAATTTGGGTGGTAAGTTGTATGTCCGAGCAATAAACCGTGAAAGTAGTGTAGTGCAGAATTGTAAAAAGTGGTCTGGTCATTAAGGGGGTTTAAGCTAGGGGAGCAGAGGTGGTTAAAGAGGACCTTTCGAACATTCTAGACATGCCTGTTTTAATAGCTACCTGCATTCCCCATGTAATAACAATTCTGGAGCATCTATTCTTATGGCTCTGTGTTGTGCCATTCCTTTATTATTTCCACTAGAAATTATTGCTATCCGTCTGCAGTAAGGGTACAAAGAGGTAGTAACCAGTTGGGGGGTGTGCCTGCACAGACTCACTCTATCCAATCAGTGCTTCCATTTTCAGACTGTGCAGGTACACACACCCAACTGGTTACCTCCCTTCTGTACCCTTACTGAAGACTGCTAGCAATTCATTCATAACTTCTAGTAGAAATAATAAAGGCATGAATAGCACAACATAGAGTCATAAAAATACATGCTCTACAAGTGCTATTACATGGGAAATGCATGTAGCTATTAAACAGGTATGTCAGGAGTGGTGACAGGTCCTCTTTAATTAAAGTGACCAACCCCAAAAAAGAATACAATTTCAACCGTAGCTAGGTGCTTTTGAAGTTAACTAACAACCCAAACTCCCCCGATGAAGCCAGTGCACTGGTGAAACGTATAGGGAGGGTTTGCTCATGGGTCCTTTTTTTTTTTTAGGCAAGGAACTGCCATACTACCTCCTAGCACAGGATAGTGCTTGCTAATTTGCTAATTAACAGACCTACAGAATTTACTTCTTGATACAATTGTGTGTGGGGGGGACTCTAGTGTGCTTTCTGCTTCGTCTCTTTCCTTCCTCTTAGGGGTGTAAGAAAAGAGCCAGGGGAGACCCCAGCAGTAGAAGAGGTCTCTCTTCACACCTAAGTTCTGGTAGGAATGTGTATGTGTGATCTGAACGTACCTTCTCCCCCTCCCTCCTTCCCCTGTTTAGAGGTATAAGAAAGGAGTAAGGGGAGTTCTTAGGAGTGGAAGAGGTCACTCTCCAAACCTATGTATGACTGCAAGTGAGCAATCACAAAATCAAATGCTTATTTTCTACTTTGGAAGAATCTAATAACTAGCCTGCAGCCAGACCACACTGAGACCACTACACCTGAGATGTATTGGGTTATCTGGATACCTACAGGTTAACCCCAAAATACTGGTGGATTAACCCCCCCACAAGAATATCATGTGCACCTTAAGCTAACACCTCATTCCAATATCCTATCAGATGATAGATGTGATCTTTACACCACAATAGAGTGACAGCGGTACCCTGATAGTTTTAAATGGATCACACTTGTATTTTCTTTTACCATAAATAGTAAAAGTTATGTTTTATCTTAACAAGGGTGACCCTGTACAGGGACTATTTTTTGTGTTATTAACCCTCTCATTCAGTTTTTGCTTTTGAGGTTAGCAGCAGCTGCAGTTCTGCTAGGAGGCACAGCCAGCCTCTGCTCTCCTCTCCCTTGCTTACAGATTTCCCTCCCTGTCCCTATTTTACACACCCAGTTCTTCTTGTACTTCTATAATCTCCCTTCAATGTCCCTGGCAGTAGAATACAACAAGCTTAATTTATTTTTCACTGTCACTGACTCCCTAATGCCACTTTCACACCTGCGTTTAGGTGCGGATCCGTCTGGTATCTGCACAGACGGATCCGCACCTATAATGCAAACGCTTGTATCCATTCAGAACGGACCCGTTTGCATTACCATGAACAAAAAAAATAATGCAATGGATCTGTTTTGACTTACATTGAAAGTCAATGGGAGGCGGATCCGTTTTCAATTGCACCATATTGTGTCAGTAAAAACTGATCCGTCCCCATTGACTTACATTGTAAGTCAGGACGGATCCGTTTGGCTCAGTTTCGTCAGACGGACATCAAAACGCTGCAAGCAGCGTTTTGGTGTCCGCCTCCAGAGCGGAATTGAGGCGGAACGGAGCCAAACTGATGCATTCTGAATGGATCCTTATCCATTCAGAATGCATTGGGGCTGAACTGATCTGTTTTGGGCCGCTTGTGAGAGCCTTGAAACGGATCTCACAGGCGGACCCAGAAACGGCAGTGTGAAAGTAGCCTAAGATCATTTTTCTGGCAGAAACTGTAAGACTTAACCACCCTCATTCACAGTACAGCACAGAATGACATTCTGCTAGGGCACTTCTTTGCCTGCTGCAGCACTTATGGGCTTATGTAGGCTATTTGTCGGCTTGTGAGCCAATCAGAGTAAGCCCTCTGCCTCACTTAATCTCAGGGCCGTGTAAGAACCCTTCTTCTTCCTCCCTAGTGCTTTTTCCCGCCAATATGTGCCGTAAAATGGCGCTACTCTCCGTTATACTGGATTCGACCGAAATGAAACTGAAAAGGTTCGGATTCGTCTGTCACCCAAAAAATTGCAAAGTTCGGACCAAACCTGGTTTGTTATAATTTGTTCGCACATCTTCTTGTACTGACATGTATACTAATGCTGGTATATTAACACCATTGATTTGCAAATTTTATTTTTTCAGCTGCACACCCATGTTCAAGGGATAATGGAGGCTGTTCTCATATCTGCATTGCCAAAGGAGATGGCACCCCTCGATGTTCCTGTCCTGTGCACCTTGTCCTTTTACAAAATCTATTAACATGTGGAGGTACTAAATATGTGCTCCTTCTGCTTTCTCTATTCTGTCTATCATCTGTACATCCATCTTTCTATCTGTCCTTTGCTCGTTTCTGCACAGAGCCCCCAACTTGCTCTCCAGAGCAGTTTACATGTGCAACTGGTGAAATTGACTGCATTCCCCTGTCATGGCGTTGTGACGGTTTCTCAGAGTGTGAGGACAAGAGTGATGAGGAGAACTGCCCGCTGTGTTCTGACAATCAGTTCCAATGTGAGAAAGGACAGTGTATTGATGCCCGTAAGAAGTGTAATGGAGAGTATGATTGTCAGGACAAGTCTGATGAACTGGACTGTGAAGGTATGGAAATCATTTTTACAGTATATGCATTATACTCTGTATACTATGTTAACTCAATGTTTTTCTTTTTATGTAAGGAAACCTACTATAAATGTCTGAACAGTCTGTATTCGAGATTTGACCCTTTTCGATGCAACTTAAGTGAATCTCTGTACTACCCGCAATTAGCGATGAGAGGACCTGTGGATGTTTGGGTTCAACGGGTTTAGCCGAACTTTGTTTCAAAGGGTTAAAAATGGCTGTAAAATGTCATAGAAAGGGCTAGAGGGCTGCAAAAGGATCCAAAATGGGGGTAAAATAAATAAATAAATAAAAATCCTGGAGGTGGAGGTCCAAGTGGAGTAGGAAGTTGAGGAGCCTGTAGATGTGGGAGTGGAGGAGGAGGCCAACACAGCATTTGTATGTGTTTTTTTATTTTTTATTGGTCTGTTAATTCTGTGTGTGACTTTTAGCCATTTTTTGGGGTGCGGCCAGTATACTTATCTACTCTTCCAATATATGAAATAATCATCTTGGGCCAGGACATGTGAGTAGAAGAGAAAGAGGTGGAAGAGGCCGGGGAGAAAGCCAACACTGTTTCTGTTTCATTTTTTTACGTGTCTGTTAATTCTGTGTGTGACCTTTAGCCATTTTTTGGGGTGCGGCTGGTATACTTCTCTACTCGGCCAATATAATAAATAATAATCGTGAGCCAGGAGGGGGAGGTCCAAGTGGAGGAGGAGGTGGACATGGCGGTGTAGGTGGATGAGGCAGAGGAGGTAGCCAACTTTTTTATATATTTTTTTGCTCACATTTTGATTTCTGGTTTGTGGAGGCCCCAAAACATTGGGAAATGGCAAAGAGAACACACAAACTGCGCTGGAGTATAACAGTGGCTGGGTGCAGCCGGTAACTCTCTCCACTCTGCTCAAGTCCTGTGGGATCCATGCCTGGTTCATTTAAATGAACATGAGCTTGTCCACGTTGGCTGTGGACCGGCAGATGCGCTTGTCCGTGATCACCCCTACTGCCGTGCTAAACACACATTTTGACAATATACATGCCACAGGGCAGGCCAGCACTTCCAAGGTGTAAAGGGCAAGCTCAGTTCATTTGGAGACCCAGAAGTTAAATGGGGCAGACCCATCTGTCAGTATGTGCAGACGTATGCACACTTACTGTTCCACCATGTTGGGGAAACACTGCCTCCTGCTAAGACCATCCGTATCAGATGGTGGTGCTGGATGTTGTAGCGTGCTGTAGCATTTCCACATTTTGGCCATGCTAACCCTCCCGTGTTGGTGACTTCCTCCTCCGCCTCGTGCTTCCACTGAGCCCCGCTTTCTGGTGGGAACGCCATCAGTACCGCATATACCAGCGTGTGCTTATACTCGTGGATCTTCCTATCATGCTCCAGTGACAGAAGTAAGGATGGCACGTTACATAGTTAATACGGTTGAAAAAAGACATACGTCCATTTCAGATTTCTACACGTTTTCATAAGCATTAATGTTTTTTACTTTTAAGAATTCGCCTAAACCCTTTTTGAAACTGTCTACTGTTTCTGCTTCCACAGCTTTATAGTTCTTACAGTAAAGAAGCTTTGACGCTTCCGGAGACTAAACTTTTTCCTCTCCAATCAGAGGAAACAGCTTTTCACTGTATATTTGTATGGCCCATTTATATATTGCATAGGTTAATCATGTCCCCCCTTAGATGTCTCTTTTCAAGACTAAATAAATTCAATTATTTTAATCTTTCATCATAACTAAGACCCTCCATGCCCCTTATCAGTTTAGTCGCTCTCCTCTGTACTTTTTACAGCTGCAGTGCATCCTTTCTATGTACTGTTGCCCAGAACTGAACTGCATATTCAAGATGAGGCCGCAGTGGTAATATTACATCCCTGCCCCGAGAGTCCATGCCTCGTTTAATGCATGACAATATCAAGGTGGCCTTAGAAGCAGCTGATTGACATTGTGTGCTGTAATTTAATCTACCATCCACAAGGACACCCAAATCCTTCTCTATAAGTGACTCTCCCAGTGTTACATCACCTAGGACATATGAAGCACAGAGATTATTACTACCAAGATGCATAACTTTACATTTGTCTGCATTGAACCTCATTTGCCAAGTTGATGCCCAATCACTCAGAGTGTTCAAGTCAGCTTGTAGTATATGGACATCTTCCATAGACTGTACGTTCTACACAGCCTTAGTGTCATCTGCAAAAATAGATATGGTGCTATTAATCCCCTCCTCAATATCATTAATAAATAAATTAAATAATAAAGGGCCCAGCACTAAACCTTGGGGTACACCATTTATAACCTGGGACCATTCTGAATAGGAATCATTGACCACAACTCTCTGGACACGGTCCTTCAGCCAGTTTTCAATCCAATTACAAACTATACTTTCCAAGCCTATAGACCTTACTTTACCCATTTAGCTTCTATGAGGGACAGTATCAAAAGCCTTTGCAAAATCCAGAAACACTACATCCACAGATGCCCCTCTGTCCAAGCTACTAATCACCTCCTCATATAAAACAAATCAGGTTAGTCTGACAACTTCTGTCCTTGGTAAACTCATGCTGGTTATCACTTATAATATTATTTATAGTCACATACTCCTGTATATAGTCCCTTAAGAGTCCTTCAAACATTTTTCCCACAACAGAAGTTAAACTAACTGGTCTATAATTACCTGTGGAGGACCTTGATCCTTTTTAAATATGGGCACCACGTTTGCCTTGCGCCAATCACTTGGCACTGTACCAGTACCTAGAGAATCTTTAACAATTATAAACAGGGGCACAGTAATGACTGAACTGAGCTCTTTAAAGGGGTTATCCGAGTTATTTTTTTTTGTTCTTTCTATGTTCCTAACTGGGCAAATGTAACAGCTTTCCAATTCACTCACTTTATCTCCAGTGGCTAGTTTCTCAGATTTCACTGAGGGTCACATGACCTGTGATGTCAGCTTCTCTCCCTGCTCTGATAAAGGTCGTTTACAAGCCTGTAAACGAGACGTCACTGTGATGGCCATGCCCCCTTCACTCTGCTCTCTGCTAGGATTCTTAACCCCTTCAGCTGCACAGACTGAAGGCAGGCAGCTAGCAGGCAGTGACAATTCTGGGCATAGAAGCTGAAGGACTAGAGAGAGCATTGCACAAGAAGGTAGGGGAAGATCCTGTGTGTATTAGCAGTGTCATTATACAGCTGGGACTTGTAGTTCTACACTTACAACATGCTGCAGAGTCTCCCAGCAGGCAGACATGTCACTCAGGGCAGCACTTGTATTCACTCCCTTAGCAGTGTCATTATACAGCTGGGACTTGTAGTCCTACACATACAACAAGCTGCAGAGTCTCCCAGCAGGCAGACATGTCACTCAGGGCAGCTCTTGTATTCACTCCCTTAGCAGAGCAAGGGGAGGGGCAGAGATTGTTTTTATTGCGTGTAAACAAAGGGCCAGAAAAGAACCAGGGAAATGAGGAAATATATATATTTCTTTTGCATAAAACTTGCTTAGCTTAGTTATATATTGCTGCCCATCAGATTTTCAGTGCTATATATATTTTTTTTATAATTCAGACAACCCCTTTAAGCACTCTTGGGTGTAATCCATCTGGACCCGGAGCCTTGTTCACATTTACCCTATTTAACTTCTCTTGGACCATATCTACAGTTAGCCAATTGAGTATATCACTGAATGCACTAACAGCCCCAGCACCACAGATATCAGCTCCTTTCTCTTCTTTTGTATATACAGAGCTAAAAAAAAACATTTAGTAACTCTGCCTTTTCCTTATCTTCAGTGACTACCCATTATTTAGTGGACCTACCTGCTGAGACCTAGGTTTTTTAGCATTTATATATTTAAAAAAAATACTTTTTGGGATTTGTCTTGCTCCCATTTGCTACCTGCTGTTTGTTTTGTATTTTTGCTAATTTTATCTCCTTTTTACAGATTTTATTAAGCCCTTTGTAATCTTCATACGCTACAGCTTACCCCTCAGATTTGTATTTTTTAAATGCTCTCTTTTTGTTTTTTATTGTCCTTTTTACAGTAGCTTGGGTTTTATTTTAGCCTTTTATACTTTTTACTTAAAGGGATACATTTTTTAGTGCAATTACTCAATGTGGATTTGAAGCTCTCCCATTTATCCTCAGTATTATTTTGTGACAGTAGCTGCTCCCAGTCTGTGCACTGAAATGCTGCCCTCAACCCAGGGAAATTAACCTTTTTGAAATTCAGTGTCTTTGCTCTGCCTGACAGAGTTTGTTTTTTATAGTTTAGGGGGAATATAAATATATTGTGGTAACATTACCAACAAGCTCTGCATCATTACAAATTACCAGATCCAACCGGCGCTTCCATAGAGGCAAGGGGGGCAATTGCCCCCGAGTCCTTAGGGCCCCCCCCCACGCCGGCCCGCAGCTAACTATAGGCAGGACAGTCAATGTCACACGGAGATGAGCGCTTCCATTGTGGAAGCGCTCATCTCCAGTCATCTGTATCGCCGTCCTCAGGACAGCGATACAGATGGCTGTGCAGCAGGGGAGGGAGAGGTGTGTCCCTTCCCCTTCCTCTGATAGGCTGCAGGCACTAGGCCGGCAGCCCATCAGAGGCTGGCGCAGAGCCCTGAGCCGTACATCGTGGGACACAGGCCGGAAGAGGCCTTCATGGCATCGCTGCCAAGGAGGTCAGTATAAGTGTTTTTTTTTTTTTTTTTGGTCAATACTGGCGGCTACTGGCACATGATAGGGGGGCCCTATGGCTACTGACACATGATAGGGGGGGCTATGGCTACTGGCACATTATGGTGGGGCCTATGGCTACTGAGACATGATAGGGGGGCCTATGGCTACTGGCACATGATAGGGGGGCCCTATGGCTACTGGCACATTATAGGGGGGGTCCTATGGCTACTGGCACATTATAGGGGGGCCTATGGCTACTGGCACATTATAGGGGGACCCTATGGCTACTGGCACATGATAGGGGGGCCCTATGGCTACTGGCACATGATAGGGGGGCTCTGGCTACTGGCACATGATGGCCCCCCATGGGGGGGCTCTGGCTACTGACACATGATGGGGGGGGGGGTCTGGCTACTGGCACATGATAGGGGGGGCTCTGGCTACTGGCACATGATAGGGGGGCCCTGGTTACTGGCACATGATATAGGGGGGCCCTGGTTACTGGTACATGATATAGGGGGGCTCTGTCTACTGGCACATGATATAGGGGGGCTCTGGCTACTGGCACATGATATAGGGGGCTCTGGCTACTGGCACATGATATGGGGGGGGCTCTGGCTACTGGCACATGATGGGGGGTCCTCTGGCTACAGGCACATGATATGGGGGGCTCTTGTTACTGACACATGATGGTGGGAGGGCTCTTATTACTGGCACATGATTGGGGGGGCATCTATGAGGGCACATTTTACTGGCACATTATTGGGGAACATCTATGGGGGCACTTATTACTGGCACATTGGGGGCACTTATTACTGGCACATTATTGGTGGGCACTATATAGGGGCATCTACTAAAGCCACAAAGAACGGTTATTTTATAAGGTGGCTCCGTATAGGGGCATTTTATACTGGGACACATTATGGTGGGTACTATAGGGAAGGTGGGAGAGGAGTACTATGGGGTCATCTACGGGGGCACTGAGAAGGGCTATTTTATACTTACAAATTATGGGGGACACTGAGGGAATCTACTGGGGCACTATATATGGGGCATTTTATATTGGTACATTATGGGGGGCTCTAGGAGGGAGGGGGAGAGTAGCTATGGGGGCATTTACTGGGGGCACTATATAGGGGTATTTTATACTGGCACATTATGGGGGCACTATGGGGACATTAGCTCAACTGGGGGCATTACAAGGGGGTATTTTTTGCACACATTATAAGGAGAATTATTTCTACTGGGGGGGCATTATGGTGGGCTTTATTACTCCCCCATGGTATAAGCCCCCTAGTAGCAGCACCAGCCTCTCCCTGCTCTGCTATCCATCTGCCCCTTCTCCAAATCCTTATTATAAAATCTTTCTCATTAGGATAAAACACAACATCAGCTCTGCCGAGCCCCCGGCCAAAGTGTTGAAGTGGCGTCCGAGATCCCCAAGGGTCAAGCCAAGTAACTGTTTGTTATACACATATAGCATACACTGTGCCCCACAATATACAGTTTCTTCTGTAAAAGTCATCAAGGGTCATGGGGGGGGGGCCTTATTGTTTTTCGCCCCAGGGCCCCATTTCACCTAGAACCAGCCCTGGCCCCTAGTGGGAGCTTCTACAAACTGACCCATAAAGTGGTCCTGCAGCAAGTTGAGGATTTTCTCCACTTTGCGGTTGAGGCAGAACTATGACCCCAGTCAATATCTGGGAAGTTAAAATCTCCCATTATGACCACTATACCAGCCTGTGCTGCCCACTCTATTTGGTTATACAGTTGCATTTCTGGCTCTTCTGTGATGTTAGGGGGTCTATAGATTACACCAATTATTATTTTTTCAGTGTTTATATCCATTTGAACTTCCACCCATTAAGTTTCCACATCCTCACCATCCGCACCCACTATTGCCTCTTTCACACTTTTCTTCAGATAACTCCTCACATACAGGTGCAATGAGCCGGACCGTGGTACGGTTACACGGACGCCAAATTATGCAGTGGGTCCGGATATGGGTATAGAAGTCTATACTCACTTACCAGGTTAGGAATGCCAGAGTGGGGTAATGTCTCTGTGTAGCAGTAGTAATGGTGTCAACGGTGTCTCCTACCTTGGTACGGCTGGACTCCTGGATCCTGGCTCACTTGCAATAAATTGAGTGTTGCTAGTAGGAGTAATTGAGGGGTTTGGTAGCAGTAAATGAGATCCAGACTTGGAATATAATTCAACTTGTCTTTACTGGAGGCAGCATTAATCCACATGAGATACAGCAATAGTCTTGGGTCCCAGCAGGTATTGGCAATGTATGGCAGGGATCACTATCTCTTCTGCTTCTATCATGTGCCTGGAGCTCTCTTGCAGGATTAGTCGTCTGCTTATGGCTCTGTAATATGTGGCAGGAATCTATCTTCTGCTTTGTCTATCTTCTGCTGTGTATGGAACTGACTAGCTGAGGAGGAATTTGGCTTCTCCTGGTCTCTGGATCATACTCACAGTTAGCTCACAGGGTATGGTTCTTCCTGGAGTTCTGGAGGTGGCTGCTTGCTTGTCACCAGCTGAGGCTGAAGGCTCAGACTGGGAATGAAGATCTTTGGTTTCAGCCGAGACACGATCCTGGCTTGGGATCCCTAGAACTGGGAGCTCCTACCAGCACAGCCTTCCCCTAGCCGGGGTGGCTGGCACACTCCCAACTCCTAACTTCCTTCTCTCCCCATGAGGCAGGACATGGGCGAGCCCACTCTGCTCAAAGAGGGGGGAGCTAAACTGTAATGTACTATTCCAGTCTAGCTATGCTAAACTGTTACTAAGGCTCTGCTAAACATTGCTGCCACCTGCTGGTGTACATGGAAATTACAGCAAATATATTTAACAAGGGTTTCAATGCACATTTGTGGGGATATATCAAATAAAATCACATTAGATGACAAGGCACATGTTACCAACAAATAGTAGCGGGGGAAAAGAGTTTAGTAACATAACTCTGGGATGTTACACAGGCACACACCACCACCTTTTCTATTGACCCGGTCTTTCCTAAATAATGTAAAACCAACAATATTAACAACCCAGTCATGCAAAGAGTCCAACCATGTCTCAGCCACACCAACTACATATATGTGTTAGTACATCTAGTACCATAGCCTCCAGCTCCCCCATTTTTCTAGCAAGACTTCTGGCATTTGTGAAAATACATTTCAAATTACTATTACCTGTAAAATGATGAAAGCTCGTTTACATCCGAGGTGGCTTTGATATAGTTTCCACACTGAGATCCCAAACCTCCACCCGTAAACTTTCACTCTCTTAGGCCTCATGCACACGACCGTTGTGTGCATCCATGGCCGTTGTTCCGTTTTCCGTGATTTTCTGCGGACCCATTGACTTTCAATGGGTCCGTTGAAAGCTCGGGAAATGTACTGTTGTTCATCCGCGGCCGTGATCCGTGTTTCCTGTCCGTCAAAAAAATATGACCAGTCCTATTTTTTTGACGGACAACGGTTCACGGACCCATTCAAGTCAATGGGTCCGTGAAAAAACACGGATGCACACAAGATTGGCATCCGCGTCCGTGATCCGTGGCCGTAGGCTACTTTCACACAGACGGATCGCAGATCTGTCTGCATAAAAGCTTTTTCAGAGCTGAGTTTTCACTTTGTGAAAACTCAAATCTGACAGTATATTCTAACACAGAGGCGTTCCCATGGCGATGGGGACGCTTCAAGTTAGAATATACTAAGAACTTTGTACATGACTGCCCCCTGCTGCCTGGCAGCACCCGATCTCTTACAGGGGGCTGTGATCTGCACAATTAACCCCTCAGGTGCCGCACCTGAGGGGTTAATTGTGCGTATCATAGCCCCCTGTAAGAGATCAGGTGCTGCCAGACAGGAGGGGGCACACCCCCCTCCCTCCCCAGTTTTAAATTTATTGGTGGCCAGTGTGCCCCCCCTCCCTCCCCTGTATTACTGTACATTCATTGGTGGCCAGTGTGCCCCCCCTCCCTCCCCTGTATTACTGTACATTCATTGGTGGCCAGTGCGGCCCCCCCTCCCTCCCTCGTATTACATTCATTGGTGGCCAGTGTGCCCCCCCTCCTAATTAAATCCCCCCCCCCATCATTGGTGGCAGCGGAGAGTTCCGATCGGAATTTAAAACTGGGGAGGGAGGGGGGTGTGCCTGCCTGGCAGCACCTGATCTCTTACAGGGGGCTATGATACGCACAATTAACCCCTCAGGTGCGGCACCTGAGGGGTTAATTGTGCGGATCACAGCCCCCTGTAAGAGATCGGGTGCTGCCAGGCAGCAGGGGGCAGTCATGTACAAAGTTCTTAGTATATTCTAACTTGAAGCGTCCCCATCACCATGGGAACGCCTCTGTGTTAGAATATACTGTCGGATTTGAGTTTTCACGATCTAACTCAAATCCGATGGTATATTCTAACATAGAGGCATTCCCATGGTGATGGGGACGCTTCAAGTTAAAATATACCATCGGATTGGAAAAAACTCCTATCCGATGGTATAATAGGGACTCCTGACTTTACATTGAAAGTCAATGGAGGACGGATCCGTTAGCAATTGCACCATATTGTGTCAACGTCAAACGGTTCTGTCCCCATTGACTTGCATTGTAAGTCAGGACGGATCCGTTTGGCTCCGCACGGCCAGGCGGACCCCAAAACGACTTTTTCCTTCATGTCCGTGGATCCTCCAAAAATCAAGGAAGACCCACGGAAAAAAAAACGGACACGAATCACGGAAATACGGAACCCGTTTTTGCGGACCGCAAAAAAAAAACGGTCATGTGCATGAGGCCTAACAGTGAATATTCTCTCTTCCAGCTGGGAGATATTTAACCACTCTGCACTGAAACCTGAATGGTCAAACATCTAATTTCTTTATTCACATACATGTATTTATGAGACATTATGGCGGGAAATTCCAGATAAAACTGGAATGAGTACATGTATTACAGTAAAACAGCTTTAGGCAATACTGGTGTTTGCTATATACAATCTGTTTGCATACATAAAAGGATTCTTTACATATCAGCTAAGTTAATTTAGATGCTAACCATTTAAATTACTTAGTTACAGATTCCTCTTATCTATTTGGTGTAAGCCCTGTTCAGAGTGTAATGGGGAGGTGCTAGTGAATTTTCAAGTGATACCTGTCTGTCTTTTTGTAGTTGCAACATCTGGTGGAATGTATTTGATGCTGTAATTAAGAGCATTGCAAATACACTGCATTTTAGGAAATTAAGTGTATTATCTCTAGAGCTCAATACCAGGGACAGTTCCTGATTCCTATATCAAAATGTATAATACAGTATATATGAAAAATCTCTTTCAACCCAACCATTGATCCCAACTTTTTTATACAAAAAATAATTTTGATTCTGAGAGCAGCACTGTGTGTTCTCCTGGGTATGTTCTCTGTGTGTTTGCTGAAGGTATGCAAGCCCTACACATAGATATGATATTAGGGATGCACTGAACACAACAGCATAGAGTGATTATACACATGATTACCCCCACTATGGTGACTACCAACCTTTGGATATATGCAGTTCCAGGCAGCCACCCAAAAATCCAGTCCCGCCAATTTTTACTAATATCTTCCTTGATGTCTTTTGCTAACTCACTCAGTGTCTTGATATGGCCTTGTATTGATTTTGAATGATCGCTCAGATTGAAACAACACATACCTTTAACAGAATCACATCCCACATTGTGCTTAAGCAAGAGGTAATCTATAATCAGCCTATTTTGTAATATTGCCTGTCTAGTGCCCTGGAGATCCATCAATAGTTTAGACACAGTACTAGATGTGTGGTTTAGCCCCTTTGCAAGTGCACAGGCGATCTTACTCAGTTGTCTGTTATTTGCTGTTGCAAGGCCTGGGACTCCCACTAGGGATACGGCCATAGAGATATATTCAGCTTCAGAGAGCAAGTGTACTGCTGAGTCACAGTTGCTTCAAAGAGGACCGTGAGTGCGCAATCGATTTTGGGGGTAGGATCACTGAGAGCCGGGAAAGTGTACACGGTCCCCCTGTTATATTTCCTTGAACATATGTCCAGCTATGGGTCCCACATGTCAGTAACCATCCCTTAGGGAGCTGGACATTTTCTACATAACTGAGTTGTATTATTGTATGGGTGCAGGTCATGTTGTTGGTTACTGACTTGCACGTGCGAGGATCTTAACAGGTGGAGTTGTATTCTATGGTATATGCAGGCTGACGACTTAGTTGTATGCACATAGGGATGTGACTTCTATTGCAGGTCATGTCATAGCAGACTTCAGCGGAGGTTACATATCCTGTATCTACCTCCACCATTTTTTCCATGAGTGAATATGAGGATCTGTTACTACAATAAGCATATAAATTTGGATGTGTGTCTACATCAGTATCCTCCATACTTGAGTCAAATATGCATTGTAGTGATCAGTAGTTCAAAAATCTGAAGAATTCAGTATATTGGCAGCAATGAATGCCCATATATGTTATCCTTTGTGTCTAATGGGCTTGGCTTCAATCGCAGAGTGGAAACGTGAATGTCTCGTGTTTCTCTCATTTCCTGGGTGAGGAGGGGCATATCGAGGGTAGGTTCTCAGGGTGGTGAGCACATATTGCCACAAGCCGAACAGTGGCTGCTAGCGTTGTGCCTTCTACAAAAAGTGCCATTGCTGCACGGATGTGAGGTCTTCCAGGGGTAGGGGTGTACATTGGCATTGTACAAAACACTAATGCTTCCTTCTTCAGAATGACTGGATCTAACTGGAAACTCATCTGGTTCTGGTCACTCGGGCATGGGACTCAGAAGTGGGGCTTCCTTCAATCGGGATGCGTGAATCCAAGTCCTGTCAACAATTACCAAAATAATTTTACACCCATTTGTTGCTTTTGGCATGTGTGTAAAATCAGTTTGCAGTTCCTGCAATGGTCTCTGTGGGGGCAGTAAGTGTTCATGTTGGCCTACTTTCTTCCCCTGAACATTGTTTCTAGCACAGGTGAGACATCTTGAAATCATACTTTCTGTAACTTGCTTTAGATTCTCTGCACAAAACCTTTTATTTAACTCCTCCATTGTTTGCCTGAGTTCTTTGTGGCCTAAACCAGGTATTTGGAGTATAAGAATGGGGGCTGCTATTTGGGGAATTCCTACCACTCCTTCCTTTGACCATAGACCGTTAGTGTCTATGGTCAACCCTTGGAGTTCCCAGTAAGCGATGTCTGCTGACGTTGCGAATGTTTGGAGTTGGGACAACATGATGTTATTTTCAGGCGTGAGCAGTACTAGCGGGGAATTTACAAAAACCTCAGTAGCGCAATTTTGTGTGACACAGGAAGCTGCTTTTGCATGCCTGTCTGCTAACCTGTTTCCCTGGGCAACTATTGTCATTGAAGTCGTATGCGCCTGACACTTAATGACTGCAATGTCCCCTGGGAGTTGAATTGCTGCGAGGAGATTAGTAATGAGTTGTGCATGCGCTACTTCGGTGTGTCATGGCTTTGGGGTAATATGGCAGCATAGAGGGTTCACTACAGAAACAGGTAATGTTTCTGTAGTGAACCCTCTATGCTGCCATATTACCCCAAAGCCATGACACACCGAAAATGCGAATGTAGAGTCTGTATACAAATTTACTCGATTGTCAGCCATAATTCTGCAAGCTCTGGTGAGTGCGATTAACTCGGCAGCTTGTGCTGATGAGACAGCGGCTGACATGGCCTCAAGAACTCTATCGGGCAATTGTACAACTGCATAACCAGCATGAAACGTGTGATCATCTGGTCGGGTGCAGGAGCCATCTACAAAAACATCTTCTGCATCAGGAAAAGGAACACTTTGTAGGGTGAGGCGGGGGCTGGTGGCTATGTGAATTCGTTCTGCACATTGATGTTGTTCTGATATCTCATCTTGTGGGCCCTTTAACCCTAGGAGAGAGTTCAAAAACAACATTGGTGCAGTTATTGGTGCACAGTAGTGGACCTGGAGCCCTGGGGTGGTGGTAAGGATAACACAATATCCTGCTAACCTTTGGGCAGTCATGTGTTGTGTGGACAGATTTTTTAAAAGGTGAAGGACAGAGTGTGATGTGTGAAGTGTGGTATCATGTCCCAGTGTGATTAAGCTTGTCAACTCCACAGCCATTGCACATGCTGTCAGGGTCCTGAGACATGGTGGTATGCCCTGCACAGTGACTGGGAGTAGTTTGGCAACAGGCCTCAACCTCTGTAGTATTGGGCTAACACTGCAGCTATGGTTTTACAATTTTCACGTGCGTACAGATGAAATGGTACATTGTATTGTCAAATGCCCAATGCAGGGGCTGAAACAAGAGAGACCTTTAACATTTCAAAAGCATCGATCATTTCAGGAGACCAAACAATATTCTGGGGAGCAGTGAGGGATGTGGAAGGTCTGAGGAAGGAGTCCCAGTCTGAGAGTCTGGGATCCATAATCTGCAAAAGTTTACCAGACCTAGGAAGCTCATCAACCTTGACTTAGTCTGTGGGCGAGGCAGACTGATTATTGTGTGGATGCGGTTGGGTGCAAGCAACCGAGAGCCAGGTGTGAGAATCATGCCAAGGAAGGTAACACTTTTTAGACAGAACTGAATCTTTTTCTTAGAGACCCTTTGCCCCTCTGTTCCCAGAAAACACAGCAATGACAGTGTGTCCTTGTGACACGCTTGTTCAGATGGACTGCATATTAACAAATTGTCTACAAAAGATAACAACGTGGAACCATGCTGCGGATGCCAGTTTATAAGGACTTGCTGGAGAGCGGTGGAGTAAACTGCAGGTGCATCAATTAGAACTTGTGGCAATCTGCACCAGGTCATTTGACGGCCTTTGAAGACAAATGCCATCAGTGGCTGTGTCTTCTCATCCAACGGTATGCTAAAAGATGCATTGGAGAGAATCGACTATGCTGAAACATTGTGTTGCGGCTGGGATCTGGTTTATGAGTGTAGTTATGTCGGGCATCACAGGTTTTATGGGGAGAATGATTTTGTTTATTGCTCTGAGATCTTGGGTGAATCTGTAAGAGCCACCTGGCTTCATTACAGGGTTCAATGGTGTATTGTATGGAGAGGTGGTGAATTTCAGCACATTATGTTTGAGGAATGCCTCAATCATTGGTGCTAGGGGGCCTCTTCCTTTGCTTTTTGGATGGGATACTGTTTCAGGTACACAGGCGTATGTAACTTAAAGGGGTTGTCCGGGTTCAGAGCTGAACCCAGACATACCTCCATTTTCACCCCGGCAGCCCCCCTGACTTGAGCATTGGAGCAGTTCATGCTCTGATGCCCTCCTTTGCCCTGCACTAAATCGCGCAGGGCAAAGGCATTTTTTGGAGATTCTGTGACATACCGGGGCTCTCCATGGGGCTGCCAGGAAGCCTGGTGACGTCACCGGCACTGATGGGCGGGATTTAGCGCTGCCCTAGCCTGAACTGAGCTGAACCCGGACATACCCTTATTTTCACCCAGGCAGCCTCCCTGATAAGAGCATCGGAGCATCTCATGCTCCGATGTGCTCCCTTGCCCTGTGCTAAATCGTGCAGGGCAAGGTCTCTTTTGTTTTCAACAACACACTGCCGGGCGAAAACCTCAGCCTGGCAGTGTGTTCAGTGACGTCACCGACTCTGATGTTGGGTTTCTCCCCTTTAACAGTAGCCTTGTACGGTGTGCAGGGGAGAAACCCAACATCAAATGAATCTTGTGCCCATGTCTCTTGTGGAATTTCCTAAAGAGGACTGGGAACAATTGCCTGCTCACAAGTGAGAGTATGTACACAGCTAATAGAGAATCCCCCTTCCTTGTTTGACAGGAGAGAGATGCCTAAATCTAGCATTAAATCTCTTCCCAATAAATTTGAGGGACATGTCGGCAAAATAGCAAAAGAGTGATCTGTTAAAAATTTCCTCCACTGATTATACACCTGGATGGGTGGGGTACGTCTTGTCCCACAGAAAGTTCGCCAGGATAAGTTTCTTTACCTGTCCACTGCCTGATGACTGAGATTGTTGCTCCACTATCAATTAAAAGTCTGTGCCGAGTCTGTGTAGGCATTGGCTGGGCCTGGTCTGGGGGTGGGTAAGGGCAATCTCTAACAAATTGCCTTGGTTTCCTACATCTGAAACATACACATGGGGTTTGTCTAGGCGCTGTGTGCTTCTGCTTGTTTGTATATCTACCCCTATTGTCATGGTGAGGGCGGGGCTGGGAGAAATGTATACCATGAGCGGATTTGGTGATCTGTTTTTGGACTTCAAAACATCCTGCTGAATAATTTGCTGTGGCTTGCTTCATGGTTTGTGTTGGGGTCAATGTTGGCCAATTATCAACAATCATTTTATGATTAGTCTTAGCGAATTCTGGCAGTAAATTTGCAACAAATGTCTGTGTGTACATCAATCTTATATCATCTGCAGTTGCCAAACCTGCCTCCTCTATTCAAATCTGTCTAAATCTTTTTGCAAAATCTGACACACTTTCTCCAGGTTTCTGTTTACACGCTGTGGCTATCCCAATATCTTTTCTATCACAATGCATCTTTTTCAATTGTGCCAATACTTGAGTCCACATTGCCTCTATCTGGACAGAAGTCCTTAGGGGATAATTGGCAGGCGTGATATCAGCACTGGGTATTGCAAGAGTGTCACATGTTTCAAAGTTAAAACCTCCCTCTGCAGAATCCTGATATCCTGTGACTCCCTCTAGAATTAATCTATAATCCTCTACAGTAAACTGTTGGCGTTTACACATTCTTTTCAAGTAAGACACACTGGCAGCAGGGGTTTTCCTGGGATCTGGAGAATTCTTAATAATATCATTTATTACAAAAGGGAGTGCTTCAGCTGCTATGGAAGGGGTAACTCCTGGTTCAAAACTCTTAATCATTGCTGCACGTGGGTATATTGTTTTACTGGGCTGTGCCGACTGTACAATAGGTTGATTAGCATACTCAGAGAAATCCTGTACTACAGGTTCTGTAAAACCAGAAGCTTGTGGTGTAGTTAACTGTGTGCATATCTCATCATCTGATTCTGTTGTTAACTTAGTTAATACAGTGTACAATGGAACATAAGGAGGCGGAGCAGGAGTTGGGGACACAATGGGGGCTTTGATCTGCTGTCTTTTGTTTGAACTGCCAAGGTCAGTCCAGAAAGTTTGCAATGATAGCCATGCCTGTCCACAAATTTTCATATACATTTTATCCCAGTGGGGGTCTCCCTTGTACCATGGAAAAGCATCTATGTCATTTAACCACCTCCCGTCACACTAACGCCGAAAGGCGTTAGGACGGTGGTGCTCTCAGGTCTCGATGACTCCAATAGGCGTCATCTCGAGAGACCCGAGATTACCTGTGAACGCGCGCGCATAACGCGCGCACGTTCACGTCAGAGCCATGGGAACAAGTTTAACTACAGCCTGCCGGCAGCGATCATTGGCTGGCAGGCTGTAGATTTTTAAAAGATTCAATGAAATTAGTATATCAGACGCTATTTCATAAATAGCGTCTGATATACCTGCTACCTGCTCCTCTGGTGGTCCCTTTTGCTTCGATCGACCACCAGAGGACACAGGCATCTCTGTAAGTAGCACCAATCACCACACATACCTTACCCCCCCCCCCCCCACCGTCACTTATTAACCCCTTATTAACCCCTGATCA
Organism: Bufo bufo; assembly: GCF_905171765.1. Lineage (NCBI taxonomy): Eukaryota > Metazoa > Chordata > Amphibia > Anura > Bufonidae > Bufo > Bufo bufo. The sequence goes on along the minus strand of NC_053398.1, from coordinate 71,790,558 downwards.
CCCCATATAGACTCCCTGATCACCCCCCTGTCATTGATCACCCCCCTGTAAGGGTCCCTCATCACCGCCAGGTAGTTAGCTACTTGTTAGGTAGTTAGCGCCCAGCCCACCGCACTGCAGTCACTGATTAGTCGCTGATTAGCGTTATCGCTGTCGCTAATCAGCACTAGTACTATATAGTATCTGTAAGACTGATCACAATCAGATCTATATAAGTACATTAGGGTCACCTTAGGCTCTACAAAAAACGCAGTGTTCGCCCGATCAGGCCTGATTTTGTGCGCACACTTGTGTTAAGTCCGCCCCACCGCAGTGACAGAATATTTTTTTTTCTGATCACTGCAAAAACACCGTAAAATCGCTGCGCCGCTATAAAGATCACTTTTGAGCTTTTTGGATCTTTATTAGCGATCGCAGCTTTACTTTGCAAGCACTCCTTTTTACTAGGCAAACCTGCTCTTTTTCCTGGGTAGTCTCAGAGGAATACCCCCTAAATTTAGTTAGTCCAAAATGTCAATCCAGGGGTATTCCGCTGAAGAGGCCTACAGGATTCTGGCCGTGATGGATAAAAGCGATGGGGACGCCTCACCCGCTAAATCCAGTGGTTCAGAATATGAACCTGTAGACAGCAGTGGCACTCTAACCTCTAGCGAAGATGGCGAGGTTGAGGTCCCTGTTATGGTCAGGCGTACCCGATCCCATGTCAGTGTTCTGCATACCCCGCATGATGAGCCTCATTTGCAGCAGAGTGGTGCTAGCGCTGATCTTTTTTATGGTGCGGCATACACCAGCAGCGCAGCACATCCTGGACCTTCTACCAGCACTGCCGTATTCCCTGGTGAAGTGGCGAGCACCAGAAGGGCAGTTCAAACTGGTACGGTGGCACGTGCATTAACTCCCCCGTCGCAGCCACCACGTTCAAAGGCCTGTAGAGCCCTTAGTCTCCCAGAGGTGCTGGCAAATTCCAGGAAGAGATCATTTCCGAACTCTTGTATCCAGGAGGGTCCGTGCCCCAAGTACCTGATGTAGTGAGCCGGCTACATGCCAGACACTTCCCGAGTGTCTATCCTGGTACCCCAACTCACCGTTCCCCAAGAAAAAGATGTCGTGTCTGTAGCAGGGCTGGATTAAGGCGTGACACCACAGTTTTTTGTCCTGACTGTCCTGACCAGCCTGCCCTATGCATAGGGGAGTGTTTCCGCAAGTACCACACACAGGTACACTATTAGTGTAGGGATTGCGTGACACAGGACAGGCACACAGGGGTCTTAGGGCCCTTTCACACAGAGCTGCCACAAACCTCTCCTTTCACCTGGGACAAAGTGCATAATGTACTTCGCCACATCTCTGGGCGATTTGCGCTTTGCTTATTGTCCCATGGGGAAGGAGAGGTTTATCCTCTAAAGGTAAAAAAAAAAAAATCACAGGTAAGCAAAAAAGTTAATGTTCTGTTTCAAATGTTCAATAAAGTTTATAAAAGTTAATGTTCTGTTTCAAATGTTATATAAAGTTAATGTTAATAAATTTATTGCGTTGCTGCCTGTTTTTTTTTTTTTACCTTCTAGGTGGACCAGCTGCAGCACTGATGTGCATTCTGACAGAAGCATTGCGCTGCTGTCAGATTACACAAAAGTCGGTGTATGCGGTGCTGCAAGACGAGATTTCTCCTCTGCAGTAAAAAAGATATGTTTGCCGAGGCTTATGAGCTGAGGGGCGGTGTTCATATGCTTTGGCAAACACTTTGTATAAAAAAATAAAATTAATTCTGGCAATGATTTATTCATCCACATCGATTGATGTGAATGGAGAAATCGGGTTTGCCAGGGCATACGAGCTGAGTGGGTTTGGATGTTGGGCGGAGCTCCTATGTCCTGGCAGATGCCTTTCCCCTCTTTTTTTTTTTGCACATTTTTTGGCAGACATTTTTTTATCCACATTAATCGATGCGAATAAAGAAATCTGTGCCGTTCATTTTTTTACTTTCAGCCCAGAGGCTGAACGGAAAAAAAAATCTCATTACCCGTATGCTTAATATAAGGAGAATAGCAGAAACTCCTAATGCTGGCCATACATGTAATGATTGTGGAGACCCTCAAATGCCAGGGCAGTACAAACACCCCACAAATGACCCCATTTTGGAAAGAAGACACCCCAAGGTATTCGCTGAGGGGCATATTGAGTCCATGAAAGATTGAACTTTTTGTCCCAAGTTAGCGGAAAGGGAGACTTTGTGAGAAAAAACAAAAAGAAATAAATTTCCGCTAACTTGTGCCAAAAAAAAAAATCTTCTATGAACTCACCATGCCCCTCACGGAATACCTTGGGGTGTCTTCTTTCCAAAATGGGGTCACATGTGGGGTATTTATACTGCCCTGGCATTTTAGGGGCCCTAAAGCGTGAGAAGAAGTCTGGAATCCAAATGTCTAAAAATGCCCTCCTAAAAGGTATTCATTAGAATTTTGACCCCTTTGCGCACCTAGGCTGCAAAAAAGTGTCACACATGTGGTATCACCGTACTCAGGAGAAGTAGGGCAATGTGTTTTGAGGTGTATTTTTACATATACCCATGCTGGGTGAGAGAAATATCTCTGTAAATTGACAACTTTGTATAAAAAATGGGAAAAGTTGTCATTTACAGAGATATTTCTCACACACAGGCGAGTTCATATAAAATTTTATTTTTTGTCACAAGTTAGTGGAATATGAGACTTTGTAAGAAAAAAAATGAAAAAATAATAATAAATCATTTTCCGCTAACTTGTGCCAAAAAAAAAAATCTTCTAAGAACTCGCCATGCCCCTCACGGAATACCTTGGGGTGTCTTCTTTCCAAAATGGGGTCACTTGTGGGGTATTTATACTGCCCTGGCATTTTAGGGGCCCTAAAGCGTGAGAAGTAGTTTGGAATCCAAATGCGTAAAAAATGCCCTGTGAAATCCTAAAGGTGCTCATTGGAATTTGGGCCCCTTTGTGCACCTAGGCTGCAAAAAAGTGTCACACATGTGGTATCGCCTTAGTCAGGAGAAGTAGGGCAATGTGTTTTGGGGTGTATTTTTACATATTCCCATGCTGGGTGAGAGAAATATCTCTGTAAATTGACAACTTTGTATAAAAAAATGGGAAAAGTTGTCATTTACAGAGATATTTCTCACACACAGTATGGGTATATGTAAAAAAATACACCCCAAAACACATTGCCCTACTTCTTCTGAGTACGGCGATACCACAGGTGTGACACTTTTTTTCAGCCTAGGTGCGCAAAGGGGCCCAAATTCTAATGAGTACCTTTAGGATTTCACAGGGCATATTTTACGCATTTGGATTCCAAACTACTTCTCACGCTTTAGGGCCCCTAAAATGCCAGGGCAGTATAAATACACAACAAGTGACCCCATTTTGGAAAGAAGACACCCCAAGGTATTTCATGAGGGGCATGGCGAGTTCATGTAAAATGTTATTTTTTGTCACAAGTTAGTGGAATATGAGACTTTGTAAGAAAAAAAAAAACATTTTCCGCTAACTTGTGGCAAAAAAAAAAAAACTTCAATGAACTCGCCATGCCCCTCACGGAATACCTTGGGGTGTCTTCTTTCCAAAATGGGGTCACTTGTGGGGTATTTATACTGCCCTGGCATTTTAGGGGCCCTAAAGCGTGAGAAGTAGTTTGGAATCCAAATGCGTAAAATATGCCCTGTGAAATCCTAAAGGTACTCATTAGAATTTGGGCCCCTTTGCGCACCTAGGCTGAAAAAAAGGGGCCCTAAAGCATAACAAGTAGTTTGGAATCCAAATGCGTAAAAAATGCCCTGTGAAATCCTAAAGGTACTGATTGGAATTTGGGCCCCTTTGTGCACCTAGGCTGCAAAAAAGTGTCACATATGTGGTATCGCCGTACTCAGAAGAAGTAGGGCAATGTGTTTTGGGGTGTATTTTTATTTTCTGTAAATGACAACTTTTTAAAAAATTTTATACAAAGTTGTCAATTTACAGAGATATTTCTCTCACCCAGCATGGGTATATGTAAAAATACACCCCAAAACACATTGCCCTACTTCTCCTGACGAGCCAGGCTGTGATTGGCCAGCGCTACAGCATAGGAGAAAGAGATGCTGTCAGGTTCCCCTGGGTGGAGCCTAACTATGAAGATACCGGAGGCTATACCGGGCGAACAGAGCGGCGCCCGGGGATAAGAGTAAGTGCAGGGGGATCCCTGGGCACCGCTCTACACGTCTGTATAGTCAGTTTAGAGGTTTTATTCTGGTGAAAGGTCCTCTTTAACCACCTCCGGACCGCCTATTGCAGGATCGCGTTCCGGAGGTGGCAGCGCTGCGCACAATCACGCATCTACGCGTCATCTCGCGAGACGCGAGATTTCCTGTGAACGCGCGCACACAGGCGCGCGCGCTCACAGGAACGGAAGGTAAGAGAGTTGATCTCCAGCCTGCCAGTGGCGATCGTTCGCTGGCAGGCTGGAGATGTGTTTTATTTAACCCCTAACAGGTATATTAGACGCTGTTTTGATAACAGCGTCTAATATACCTGCTACCTGGTCCTCTGGTGGTCCCCTTTGTTTGGATCGACCACCAGAGGACACAGGTAGCTCAGTAAAGTAGCACCAAGCACCACTACACTACACTACACCCCCCCGTCACTTATTAACCCCTTATTAGCCCCTGATCACCCCTGATCACCCCATATAGACTCCCTGATCACCCACCCCCCTGTCATTGATTACCCCCCTGTCATTGATCAACCCCCTGTAAAGCTCCATTCAGATGTCCGCATGATTTTTACGGCTCCACTGATAGATGGATCGGATCCGCAAAACGCATACGGACGTCTGAATGAAGCCTTACAGGGGCGTGATCAATGACTGTGGTTATCACCCCATATAGACTCCCTGATCACCCCCCTGTCATTGATTACACCCCTGTCATTGATCAACCCCCTGTAAAGCTCCATTCAGATGTCCGCATGATTTTTACGGATCCACTGATAGATGGATCGGATCCGCAAAACGCATACAGGCGTCTCCCTGGAGCCTTCCAGGGGGGGGTGATCACCCCATATAGACTCCCTGATCACCCCCCTGTCATTGATCACCCCCCCCCCCCTGTCATTGATCACCCCCCTCCCTGTCATGCTGCATTCAGATGTCCGTATGATTTTTACGGATCCACGGATACATGGATCGGATCCGCAAAACACATACGGACATCTGAATGGAGCCTTACAGGGGGGTGATCAATGACAGGGGGGTGATCACCCCATATAGACTCTCTGATCACCCCCCTGTCATTGATCACCACCCCTGTCATTGATCACCCCCCCTGTCATTGATTTTTCTTACAAAGTCTCATATTCCACTAACTTGTGTCAAAAAATTTAATCTCACATGAACTCACCATACCCCTCACGGAATCCAAATGCGTAAAATTTTTTAGACATTTTGGAAAGAAGAGACCCCAAGGTATTTCGTGATGGGTATAGTGAGTTCATAGAACTTTTTATTTTTTGTCACAAGTTAGTGGAATATGAGACTTTGTAAGAAAAAAAAAAAAATAAATCATCATTTTCCGCTAACTTGAATTCACTATGCCCATCAGCGAATACCTTAGGGTGTGTACTTTCCGAAATGGGGTCATTTGTGGGGTGTTTGTACTGTCTGGCCATTGTAGAACCTCAGGAAACATGACAGGTGCTCAGAAAGTCAGAGCTGCTTCAAAAAGCGGAAATTCACATTTTTGTACCATAGTTTGTAAACGCTATAACTTTTACCCAAACATTTTTTTTTTATCAAAGACATGTAGAACAATAAATTTAGAGCAAAATTTATATATGGATGTCGTTATTTTTGCAAAATTTTACAACTGAAAGTGAAAAATTTCATTTTTTTGCAAAAAAATCGTTAAATTTCGATTAATAACAAAAAAAGTAAAAATGTCAGCAGCAATGAAATACCACCAAATGAAATCTCTATTAGTGAGAAGAAAAGGAGGTAAAATTCATTTGGGTGGTAAGTTGCATGACCGAGCAATAAACGGTGAAAGTAGTGTAGGTCAGAAGTGTAAAAAGTGGCCTGGTCTTTCAGGGTGTTTAAGCACTGGGGGCTGAGGTGGTTAAGCAACTATACAGCAATATACATTTGTTTTAGGAGAGAATATTCACGGCACACAGTACTGTTTTCTGATTGGGGGACTCCAGACCCCCTTATTTTCTTTAGGAACACCAGATTCCTGGGAGGCGCTACAGAAGCGCTTACCAGGTTCGAATAATCTGCTCTCACAGTATAGGGTAGTAATAATATATATATAAAAAATATAGAATTACTTACCCGATACTGTTTATGGTGGATCCAACTTTTGACACCAATCTGAAAGCTCGTTCACATCCAAGGTGCCTTTGATATAGTTCAACACTGAGATCCCAGACCTCCACCCACTTCTCTCTTACAGTGAATATTCTCTCTTCCAGCTTGGAGATATTCAACCATTCTGCACTGAAACCTGAATGGTCAAACATCTAATTTATTTATTTACAGTACATGTATTTATGAGACATTATGGCGGGAAATTTTAGATGAAATTGGAATGAGTCACATGTAATACAATCTGTTTGTATACATAAAAGGATTCTTTACATATCAGCTAAGTTAATTTAGATGCTAACAATTTAAATTACTTTGTTACAGATTGCAGTCATGTATGTGAGGTTCCTCTTATCTATTTGGTGTAAGCTCAGAGGGTAACGGGGAATCAGGAACTGTCCCTGGTATTGATTATAAAGGCTCTAGAGACAATACACTTCATTTCCTTTGACATGCCGTTTTCAAGAATGCTCTTAATTATAGTATTTACAAATACATCCCACCAGATGTTGACACTACAAAAAGACAGACAGGTATCACTTGAAAATTCACTAGCTATTTGATATTATATATCAGATAGCAAAGTTATGAAAAATCCCTTTCAAGTGAATATACGAGATTTTTTGGTTACCTTGGTTGATTTTTGGATGTAACAGGTTCTTGTTACTAGCAGTTCTATTTTTCATAAATGTATAGTTATGCCCAGTCTTCTCCCTATTTTCCTCGCTAACCCCAGCCCCCACTAAATCCCCACTGTCCCCTTCTTTAACCCACTCTCTATCTACACTATCTACTCCCTTATTAGTAACCTCCCACCCCCCCATCTCCCCGCCAGATCCTAGTTTAAAAGCTCCTCCAGCCGTTTAACCATTTTTCCCCCCAGGGCAGTTGCACCCTCCCCATTAAGGTGCAGCCTGTACCTACTGTAGAGCCTGTAACCGACCGAGAAGTCGGCCCAGTTCTCCATGAACCCAAACCCTTCTTTCCTGCAACAGCTTCTGAGACACTTATTTAACTCCCTAAGCTCCTTTTGTCTCTCTGGTGACGCTCGTGGCACTGGTAGTAGTTCTTAAAACACTACCTTGGAGGTCCTGGACTTGAGCTTCTCACCTAGTTCCTTGAAAAAAACAAAAAGAGGATAACCATATATTTGATCACTCGCATAAATCAAGAAAAAAGAAGTGAATAATGATCTGGAGTATTTAAAACGTAACTTTTACTTCTGATACATTAAAAGATATATCCCTCAATATACATGAAAGATCAAGTGTGTATGTGAATAGTTTTCCACAATCCCGCACTCAGGGGATTTGTTGGAAAGAGAAAAAACCTTGTCCACACTTATACAGTTGCAAGAAAAAGTATGTGAACCCTTTGGAATTATATGGATTTCTGCACAAATTGGTCATAAAATGTGATCTGATCTTAATCTAAGTCACAACAATAGGCAATCACAGTCTGCTTAAACTAATAACACACAAAGAATTTAATGTTACCATGTTTTTATTGAACGCACCAGGCAAACATTCAAAGTGCAGGTGGAAAAAGTATGTGAACCCCTAGACTAATGACATCTCCAAGAGCTAATTGGAGTGAGGTGTCAGCCAATTGGAGTCCAATAAATGAGATAAGATTGGAGGTGTTGGTTACAGCTGCCCTGCCCTATAAAAAACACACACCAGTTCTGGGTTTGCTTTTCACAAGAAGCATTGCCTGATGTCAATGATGCCTTGCACAAAAGAGCTCTCAGAAGACCTACGATTAAGAATTGTTGACTTGCATAAAGCTGGAAAGGGTTATAAAAGTATCTCCAAAAGCCTTGCTGTTCATCAGTCCACGGTAAGACAAATTGTCTATAAATGGAGAAAGTTCAGCACTGCTGATTCTCTCCCCCCTGGAGTGGCCGTCCTGTAAAGATGACTGCAAGAGCATAGCACAGACTGCTCAATGAGGTGAAGAAGAATCCTAGAGTGTCAGCTAAAGACTTACAAAAGTCTCTGGCATATGCTAACATCCCTGTTAGCGAATCTACGATACGTAAAACACTAAACAAGAATGGATTTCATGGGAGGATACCACAGAGGAAGCCACTGCTGTCCAAAAAAAACATTGCTGCCCATTTACAGTTTGCACAAGAGCACCTGGATGTTCCACAGCAGTACTGGCAAAATATTCTGTGGACAGATGAAACCAAAGTTGAGTTGTTTGGAAGAAGCACACAACACTATGTGTGGAGAAAAAGAGATACAGCACACCAACATCAAAACCTCATCCCAACTGTGAAGTATGGTGGTGAGGGCATCATGGTTTGGGGCTGCTTTGCTGCGTCAGGGCCTGGACGGATTGCTATCATCGAAGGAAAAATGAATTCCCAAGTTTATAAAAACATTTTGCAGGAGAAATTAAGGCCATCTGTCCACCAGCTGAAGCTCAACAGAAGATCGGTGTTGCAACAGGACAACGACCCAAAGCATAGAAGTAAATCAACAACAGAATGGCTTAAACAGAAGAAAATATGCCTTCTGGAGTGGCCCAGTCAGAGTCCTGACCTCAACCCGATTGAGATGCTGTGGCATTTCTCAAGAAAGTGATTCACACCAGACATCCCAAGAATATTGCTGAACTGAAACAGTTTTGTAAAGAGGAATGGTCAAGAATTACTCCTGACCGTTGTGCACATCTGATCTGCAACTACAGGAAATGTTTGGTTGAAGTTATTGCTGCCAAAGGAGGTTCAACCAAAACATGGTAACATTTAATTCTTTGTGTGTTATTAGTCTAAGCAGACTGTGATTGTCTATTGTTGTGACTTAGATTAAGATCAGATCACATTTTATGACAAATTTGTGCAGAAATCCATATCATTCCAAAGGGTTCACATACTTTTTCTTGCAACTGTATATTCAGTGTGAGACACTATAAGGTAACAAGAGTCGGTATGCACTAGCACCTTAGGTACACAATGGTAAGGTAACAATGGCCGGTATGCACCTTAGGTACACAGTAAAACAATAATGTTAGAGACAACATATGACAGTATATACATAATGCACGGCGGCATCAAAAAAGCTACAAAAGGTTTGGTGCCAAAAATAACACTATGCAAGTTGGTGCACATTAGCACCTGTATCAAAAAGGTGCACGGCGGCACCAATGAAACCCAGTGTCCTACCCTACAGATGATGGAATCTTCAGACCCCTTCATTTCAGGGTTTTCTTGGCAGGGTGGTCCGGTTCAAATGGTTTGGGGTCCTGAAAATAAGAGGAAGTCACAGGAAGGTGATCCTATATATCCCTGGATGACCCTATGGGGCTCTACAATAACCCTGTTGGTCTAACCACGGAGTATCCCACTAGTTGGGCCCCCGTCCGGAACCTTGCATTCCCTGTTTTGCCCTGAGTAGATCCCGACATGCAAGTTTTTGAGGCGGAAACAATCCTCTCATCAGGGGAACATAAAAGCGGGCTATGAGTAGTTCACTTGCTGGAGAAGCTATCCACCAGCAAGTATTTGGTGGAAAAGATATCTGCCAGCAAATACAAAGCCACTGGGAAAGGTAATTCCCAGTGGAATAAAGTGCACAGATAGGTGCCAAAAAAGGGAAAAGGAAGAGAGGCAAATAGAGGGTCCCCTCTCCTAATTGCGGTTTACAATTAACGCCGCAGGCATGGATTTTACCTGGCTGTCTGCAAGAGCCCGCCGATATTTAAAGTGTTGCGTCCATATGTGCGCACGGCGCACAGTGTGAGGACGTAAGCAATCGCGAGACGTGGCAGGCGCATGTGCAGAGGAGTTGCCAGGAACCAGATTGCAGCGCGCATTAGAGGACGCTCACTGTGCCTGCGCGAGTGGCCGAAATCGAGAGTAGGTCACCGTGCAGGCGCGTCAGCCTCGATACACACGCTGGGGCTTTGAATAGACTGCCGACCTAGTTCCCTGAAATCGTTTTTAAGGACCTTCCATCTCCCACTGACTTTGTGAATTGGTGCCAATGTGTACCATGACCGCCAGGTCTTCCCCATCCCCAGTATTGTATTTCTGTATCACTGGTGCAAAGGAGTTGTATTGCACCCATAAAAATGCCTATAGGTCATCCTACAGAGTTATCAAAAACAATAAGACTCTAAAACTGTCCCTCAGTGCAGCAGCGTCCTGTCCCTATACTAGTCAAAGGAGAATGGCGGTGCAACAAGTGATCCGGCATTTATGCATGCAGGATCACGTGCTACGCCGGCCAATCACAGCCATGCCAAAAGTAGGCATGACTGTGATGGCTTCCTAGTGCCCACAGCTTAAACACTTGTTGATTGGCTGTGCTGCAGCCTTTCAACAAGCTTTATTTAAAATCCAAACCACAAACATGGACTTTGGTGCCAATGTCCATGTTCAGGTGCCCGGACACCATAATGTTCGGTACAAACCCGAACAGTACCATCCGGATTCGCTCATCTCTACCTACAATTACTTTTTGGGTGCTGATAACTTTATTGAGCGCATGTCTGGTGTGTAAGGGATCGCTATCTTAAGAAAGGCGGCAATGACAGATTCCTCCTCAGACAACGGGGTTAAAGTCCAAATGGTGCTTTATTTTGGCACTTCAGCACCAGCACAAACATACAGTAAACATCAACCAAAATAAATACCTGCCCGTCTAGGCTCTACCTAATACATAGGTCTCCCTAACTCACCTCTAAGATGCAGTTCAAACAAGGGGTGAGATCTGCCTTTATCTGCCTTTACTCAACTATACGGTCCAGCAGCCTTCTGGCTGGGGGATATGGGGGATATGGTCCTTGAGTCCTCCCGACTCTGACCGTGCGACACCTCTTTTTTCAGGCATCACTGGGCCCCCCAAACTCAGGCTTTCACAGAGTCTCGTGGCCCCCCAACCCTCCTGGCTGGGACCACGCAGAGCCTCTGTTGGCTTCCTTTTCCAAATTCTCTCTCTCACAGTCATACACAGAGGGTTGTTTTATCCCTGCGTGATTATCTCAGCAGGCCTCACCTGTGATCTCTTAAGCTAAAGGAAATATGTGTACTGGAAGGGTGTGGACTGACAGGTCCCACTACCATACTTACCCACCAGTCCAAATAAAATCCATCCCAGAACAGAATCTAGATAAACCTGTATCAGCAAACTACACTTTGCTGAAGCCAATGTAGCTTTCTGGATTTCAGTTATCTCATCCTGAGGTATCTGGGTGAACGCGTCCAGCACTATGCTGTACACATTACCACAGGTGGTAAACATAATACTTCTATAATCATGATGAGAAGTTTGGTAATATTCTGAATAGTGGTTTGACTATAACTTTGCAGGGAAACGTGTCTTCTTATTTCAGTCTAAACATTCTGAATATCAATCATAAAGAAAGGCTTGTTTGATCTTCTCTCAATAAATTAACATTTGATGGAGAACAAGACTTTCCAGTCCATCATTTAGACCAGGCATGCTCAACCTGTGGCCCTCCAGCTGTTGTAAAACTATAACTCCGACAATGCCCTGCTGTAGGCAGATAGCTGTAGGCTGTTCGGGCATGCTGGGAGTTGTAGTTTTGCAACGGAGGGCCGCATGTTAAGCATGCCTGATTTAGACAATAAATGCTTCCACGCTTATTTTTTTTTCTTCATATATTGCAGCAATCTGCCCACTTAATCATTTCCGCTGTGACAGTGGACAATGCGTCACAACAAGGCAGCAGTGTGACTCTTTCCAAGATTGTGGTGACAACTCAGATGATATCATGTGTGGTAAGTAGCACAGCAAATTTCCTTTTCTGTATGTTTTTGTATGGTTATGGTCATTAGGCTTTAGTAGTACAATTTTGTTGACATATAAGGGGTTTGGTAAATTTATTGATTCTCAAATTTGTATTTGCTTAGAATTTCCACATTTTTACTAGTATTTTATGTCTGAATTTTAGAACTGAATAGGTCCCCATCTGAGGAGGCTCCTTCACACAACAGTGCAATACTACCAGTGATTGGTATTATATTGTCTGTCTTTGTGTTTGTTGGGGTGTACTTTGTGTGCCAGAGAGTTGTGTGTCAAAGATACACTGGACCAAATGGACCCTTCCCACATGAGTACATCAGTGGAACACATCATGTTCCTCTAAACTTTATAACAACTAGAAGTTCTCAGCCTGCTGCCTACACAGGTAAGTCTGGATCTTCAAAATGTGAAAGACTTTCTGCTTTTCTTTACAGTATGACATCTATAAATAGGAATCTAGAAGTCAATAGTATCTCCTCCTGACCACTGTATCTGTGGACCATTTGGCTGCCGTAAAGCAATGCACTTAATGCTTTCTAAATGCTGTTTAGAACAGCTCAGGCAAGATGGCAGCCCCCATAATCATGTTCAGGAAATAGAATAAAAAAAATTCTACAATCAGAAAATAAAAACTGATTAGAAAAAAAAGATATGTACTGCTATCTGGTTTTAACTGGATAACATTTTTGGTGACACATTTCCTTTAAGAGAATTCTAGGTAAATATTTATTTTTCTGGCCCAAGAAATAATTATTTTCACCTTGGGGTCCTCTTCTCTTACTACTTTTTTTTCTAGCAGCCCCAAACAAAGTGATATAGGCTCTTATAATATAGCGTTTCTGTTTGTGTAGCTTTTGAAAAATCTACCATGTCAGAACAATAGGATCATCTGAAAGGTGATCCAGTAAAAGGTGAAGCATTTAAGGACTGTTTCACACGAGCGGATGCCGTGCGTGACATCCGCTCCGTGAATGACAGCCAAGACAGAAGCACGGAGCATTAACATGATTGATAATGCTCCGTGCCTCTCTGTGATCTCTTTACTACGAAATCACAGTGACAACTTTATCTCACTGTGATTTCGTAGTAAAGAGATCACAGAGAGGCACGGAGCATTATCAATCATGTTAATGCTCCGTGCTTCTGCAGTCTGCATCGGGTCTTGGCTGTCATTCACGGAGCGGATGTCACGCACGGCATCCGCTCGTGTGAAACAGCCCTAATAGAACCTGTCACCAGGAAATGCAATGCAATCTGCAGACAGCATGTTATAAAGCAGGCGAAGCTGAACAGATTGATGTATAGTTTTGTGGGATAAAGATTCGGTAAAGCTTGTAATTTAAACCACTGCTTTTTCTGAACTTAAAGGGGTTGTTTCATTTTGGCAAATTTGTCATGTAGACAAATTTATTATTTTTTTATTATTATTTAACACACTTATATAATGCTACTATATTGCGCATCGCTGTCCCCAATGGGGCTCACAATCTAAGATCTCTATCAGTATGTCTGGGAGGAAACAGGAGTACCTGGAGGAAACCCACACAAACACGGGGAGAACATACAAACTCTATGCAGATGTTTTCCTTGTTTGCATTCGAACCTTGGACCCCAGCACTGCAAGATATCAGTGCTAACCAATGAGCCACCATGCTGCATACAATACAAGACACTTACTGACATATTGTGATTGTTCTTATTGTGTCCTTTGCTGGCTTTATTCATTTTTCAATCGCATTATATACTACTCGTTTCCAGGGATTATGTTTGCACACTATAAGAAAAAGCGCCGGCCTCTCTGGAGGCAAGAACCGTTGAAGCATGCATAGGTGCACATACGCAGCAGCTCCCGTCCACCTTGTATCTGTGCTGCCGCAGTGGCCGTAACCCCGGAAACAAGCAATGTATAATGCAATGGAAAAATTAATCAAACCAGCAAAGGAGGAAATATGGATAGTCACAATGCATTAGTAAATGCATTGATTTAACTTTGTCTACATGATAAGTCACTTTTATTGAAGTGAGATAACCCCTTTAAGACCAGCTCCTTGTACAGCTGTCAGTGACTGACACTTTGTATACAAGGAAACAACAAATAGTTGGAGACTATTATTGCCCTGTTTCAGACCATTTGTATATTAAAACTTAGTTTTTAATTAATTAGATAAAAATGTATATTTCCTAAGTGTGATTAAAACAAAAGCTGTGTGGTTATGCCTTTTTTTTGTGAATATTTATCCAGCGATATTAGAATAGGTCTGGCACTGTACTTTTTCCCACAGATGTATTAGCTTCATACATCAGTAGGGAAGGCCTTTTTTCATAAGTGTTTGCATTTTCTGCCCGTGTCTTCATTTTTAATGTCCATTTTTCATGACTCCCATGGTGCCCATAATGTGCCCCATAGTGCCCCCAGCTAAAATAATTTTCCCCACGGTAAAAATCATTTTTATATAGTGCCCCCAGCTTTAATAATGCCCACCATTTTGCCCCCAGCTAAACTAATGTCCTCCATGGCGTAAATAATGCCCCATAGTGGCCCCCAGCTATTTTCTTTAGTTGATTTGACAAAAAAACACCTCACCTCATCCACTTGTTCGTGCTGCAGCAGCCCCTTCTCTCTTCATTGAACAGGACCTGCTGAAGGACCTGAGATGCCTGTGATGACGTCACTGCGCGCTCCCATGTGGTGATATCAATAACATCAAGTTTTGGTTAAAAACAAACCCAAGAGTGGTTGAAACATCACAAAATACTATTCAGGGCCCCACTAATGCCAGTAAATACAATATTGATATTGACACTGAATAAGCGCTGTGTATACAGCAAGGAAGCAATGTTCCGCTTCCTGTCCCGGTCCAATGGTCATGTGATCGCCGGGGCCGGGAAAGTGTAAGAGCTGACGGGTCTTCCATAGACCACAATCAGTCCTGCACAGCCACTCTGGGGATGTATTTCCCCTGTACTGGGGCTACTATGTCAGCCCCAGTTACAGGAGAAATCAATAGTGAGAAAAAAAATTAAGTTAAATGTCCCCTAGAGGTCTTGTATGAACTTATGGGGGACACAAAGTGTAAGACAAAAAATAAAAAATAAATAGTGTTTTATAAAAAATAAAGTTTTACATGTAAAAATAAAAAATGTTAAAAATAGAAAAAATAAAATAAAATTTTTATATTTTGTATCACCGCGTCTCTATAAAAATATCACATGTTCATCAGGTGAACACCGTAAAAAAAAAATTATAAAACTTACATCAAAACAGATTTTTTTAGTTACCTCACCTCCCAAAAAATATCATGTTAATCGATCAAAAAGTCGTATGTACCCGAAAATGGTAGCAATAAAAATGTAATCTTAACCCTGAAAAAATGAGCCCCCACAAAAGACCATAGCCAGAAAAATTTAAAAAAATATGGCTATAAGAAAATTGCAACACAGAAACATGATTATTTTTTTTTTCTAAAAATGTTCTTATTGTGTAAAACGTAAAAATAAAAAAAAATAGACATATTTGGTATTGTTGCGTCCGTAATGACTGGATCTATAAAAATATTACATGATCATGTTTCATGATCATGATCATGTTTCATCAAGTGAATGGTGTAAAAAAAAAAAATTTGAAAAATGACGCCAAACCAAAAAGCGACCAGAAAGCGAAATGTACCCCAAAATGGTGCCAATAAAAACTACAGCTTGTCCCCCACAAAATAAGCCCTCACGAATCTGGAAACAAACTGCGTGCCCCTATCAGAGACTATGTCTGAAGGAATGCCATGCAATTTGACAATGTGATCAACAAATGCTTGCGCCAGCGTTTTAGCATTGGGCAACCCAGGAAAAGGAATAAAATGCGCCATTTTGCTAAAACGGTCCACCACCACCAGAATCACAGTCTTCCCCGAGGAACGAGGCAGGTCCGTAATGAAGTCCATGGACAGATGTGTCCAAGGACCGGAAGGAATGGGTAACGGGAGGAGAGGACCTGATGGCCGTGAATGAGGGACTTTGGAACGAGCGCAGGTCTCGCAGTCTGCCACAAAACCCTCAACCGACTTACGAAGAGCCGGCCACCAGAATCTCCGAGCAATGAGATCCACTGTGGCTCTACCCCCTGGGTGCCCAGCAAGGACAGTATCGTGGTGCTCCTTAAAAACCTTGTGTCGTAAAGCGAGAGGCACAAACAACCTCCCAGGAGGACAAAGATCAGGAGCCTCTGCCTGGGCTGCCTGAACCTCTGCCTCCAATTCAGGATAAAGAGCAGAGACAACCACCCCTTCAGCCAAAATGGGACCCGGGTCTTCAAAGTTCCCCCCTCCCGGAAAACAACGTGACAGGGCATCCGCCTTCACATTCTTAACCCCAGGGCGGAACGTGACAGCAAAATTAAACCTTGAAAAGAACAAAGACCATCTGGCCTGTCTCGGGTTCAGACGCTTGGCTGACTCCAAGTAGGCCAGATTCTTATGGTCGTTAAACACGGTAATAGGGTGTCTGGCTCCCTCTAGCCAATGGTGCCATTCCTCAAAAGCTAACTTGATGGCCAACAACTCCCTATCTCCCACATCGTAATTTCTCTCTGCGGAGGAGAGTTTCTTCGAGAAAAAGCCACACGGTCGCCATTTGGCAGGAGAGGGACCCTGAGACAAGACCGCACCCACACCCACCTCAGAAGCGTCCACCTCAACAATGAAGGGCAGAGAGACATCAGGTTGTACCAAGATGGGAGCGGAAGCAAAACTCTCTTTGATACTAGAAAAGGCCTTACACGCATCTACCGACCAGGAGGAAAAATCTACCCCCTTTTTAGTCATATCAGTGAGTGGCTTAACAACAGAGGAATAATTCAAAATGAACTTCCTGTAATAATTGGCAAAACCCAAAAAATGCATCAGCGCCTTCTGATTCTCAGGAAGCTCCCAATCAAGCACAGCGCGGAAATTGAATTTCTGGAACCGCAAACACACATTTTTCCAGTTTAGTGTACAATTTATTCTCCCGCAGAATGAGCAAAACCTGACGTAGGTGGTCCCTATGAGTCTTGAAATCAGGAGAAAAAATCAAAATGTCATCTAGATACACTAGTACAAATTTCCCCATTAAATGATAAAAAATGCTGTTCACAAAATGTTGGAAGACGGCTGGAGCATTCATCAAACCAAAAGGCATAACCAAATTCTCAAAATGGCCCTCAGGGGTATTGAAGGCCGTTTTCCATTCGTCCCCTTCTCTGACCCTGACCAGGTTGTATGCCCCTCCCAAATCCAACTTGGAAAAAACTTTAGCCCCAACAATCTGGTTAAAGAGGTCCGGGATCAGAGGAAGCGGATAAGGGTCACGAATTGTGATACTGTTCAGCTCCCTGAAATCCAGACATGGTCTTAAAGAACCATCTTTTTTCTTAACAAAAAAAAAAAAACAGCGGCAACAGGTGACTTCGAGGGTCGTATGTGTCCCTTTCTCAGGCTCTCAGAGATATAAGTACGCATAGCGACCCTTTCAGGTTGGGAGAGATTGTATAAACGAGATTTAGGCAGCTTGGCGCCTGGGATGAGATTAATAGGGCAATCGTACTCCCGGTGAGGGGGCAGTTCCTGAACACCACTCTCAGAAAACACATCCGAAAATTCAGAGAGAAAAGATGGTACAGTCTTGGTAGAAACCTCTGAAAGAGACGTCGAGAGGCAATTCTCTCTGCAAAAGTCACTCTAACCAATTATTTGCCTCGCTTGCCAATCAATGGTGGGATTATGTTTAGTGAGCCAGGGTAGCCCCAACGCTAGAGGAGTAGGTAATCCTCTTAGGACGAAACATGACACATCCTCAACATGAGCATCACCCACAGTCAAACGGATATTGTGAACTATGCCCTTTAATGATTTTTGAGAAAGTGGAGCGGAATCAATAGCAAAAACAGGTATGTCCTTTCCCAAAGTGCATACCTGGAAACCATGTGTTATAGCAATTTGATTATCAATGAGATTGACAGCTGCTCCACTATCTACAAAAATCTCACAAACAATATTATTGCTCTCTAGCGCCACCCTGGCAGGTAGGACAAAACGGGAACTACAAGCAAATGGAAAACCTTCAATTTCTGCATCAACCTTGCCAATAGTAACAGATGGAACGTTTTTAGAGGATTTTCTCCCTGAATCTCCTAGAGGGACAAACATTTGCCAAATGATTTATACCTCCACAACAGAAACAAACCCTCCTCTGAGAGCTGAATCCTCTATTGTTAGAGGCAAGCAAACCCAGCTGCATGGGCTCCTGCTCAGAGAGGATTGAGAGAGACTGAGGCTCCTGCGCACTGAATGAGACCACCCCACTGTCCTTGGACTGAGTATGACAGGAAGGAGTGATCTCTCCTCTCTCTCTAAGACGCCTGTCAATACGAACAGCCCGAGACATGGCAGACTCCAAGGAGGTAGGTCTCTCATGAAAGGCAAATGCATCTTTCAATCCCTCTGAAAGACCATGGCAAAATTGACTTCGGAGTGCAGCATCATTCCAACCAGTATAAGCTGCCCATCTCCGAAATTCTGAACAGTATATCTCTGCAGACTGTTTACCCTGGCATAAAAGACGCAGTTTAGATTCAGCTAGAGCAATACGATCCGGATCATCATATATCTGACCCAGGGCTACAAAAAATTCATCCACTGAACGGAGGGGCCGTGCCCCCACCGGCAGCGAAAAGGCCCAGGACTGAGCGTTATCCCTGAGCAGCGAGATGATGATCCCCACCCTCTGCTCCTCATCACCAGAGGAATGGGGAAGTAGGCGAAAATGGAGTTTGCAAGCTTCTCTAAAATGAACAAGATACTCACTACCCCCGGAGAACATATCCGGTGGAGAGATTTTAGGCTCAGAACAAACTCCATGAACGCAAGCAGAACTGGTCACCTGAAACTGAGACACAGTTTTACGAAGATCTGCTACCTCCAGAGAAAGACCCTGCACGCGGTCATTCAAGGCTGAAACCGGATCCATGCTTAAGACGGTTTTGGGCGGTTTATAATGTCACGGATGGTGTTGCAGAAAACAAGAAGTAACACTGACTGACTTGATCCCAAACTAAGGAACAAATGGGTGAGCCCTATAAAAGCCCTAGAGCTCTCCCTGACTGCTCAGCCCATGCAAAGATCTTTATGATAGAAAATTGCATGTCCACGTACCTAGACTGACACAACCACCGGCTCCCTGCACTTAATACGGAGGGAGTCAGGGTCACCTAGAATCAAGCCAA
Organism: Bufo bufo; assembly: GCF_905171765.1. Lineage (NCBI taxonomy): Eukaryota > Metazoa > Chordata > Amphibia > Anura > Bufonidae > Bufo > Bufo bufo. The sequence goes on along the minus strand of NC_053398.1, from coordinate 71,771,163 downwards.
CAGGAAAACACAAATACAGAAATAGACTTATCTGAGGAACCAGCAGTTGTAGCATCCAGCAGAAACACAATCCAGGAAGTAGTATAAACCGCAAAGTGAAGCAGTATGGGAGGGGATATAAAGGGAGGCAATCACTGCTAATAGATGACAGCTGGGAGAGGGAGAAGAGATGTCAAAGCGAAACCAAAACAAAAGAACATCATGCAGGAGGTACTGAAGAACGTCTGTCAGAACTTCTCAGAGATCTGGCGGTGACACACATATGGGGTGTTTCTGTAAACTGTAGAATCAGGGAAATAAATATTGAGGTTTGTTTTGTTTTTAACCCTTGATGTGTTAGAGTAAACAATTGATTAAAGTGGAAAATCTGCAAAAAAAAGTGAAATTTTGTGGAATACTTAAAGGGTTAACAACATTTCTACAACCAGTTTTGAACAGTTTGAGGGGTGTAGTTTCTGAAATGGGATAATTTATGGGTGGTTTCTACTATGTAAGACCCACAAAGTGACTTCATAACTACTTTCACCATTTATTGCTCGGTCATGCAACTTACCACCCAAATGAATTTTACCTCCTTTTCTTCTCACTAATAGAGCTTTCATTTGGTAGTATTTCATTGCTGCTGACACTTTTTGTTATTAATCAAAATTTTACGATTTTTTTGCAAAAAAATGACATTTTTCACTTTCAGTTGTAAAATTTTGCAACAAAAACGACATCCATATATAAATTTTTCTCTAAATTTATTGTTCTTTGATAAAAAAAATAATGTTTGGGTAAAAAAAAAAATGGTTTGGGTAAAAGTGATAGCGTTTACAAACTATGGTACAAAAATGTGAATTTCCACTTTTTGAAGCAGCTCTGACTTTCTGAGCACCTGTCATGTTTCCTGAAGTTCTACAATGGCCAGACAGTACAAACACCCCACAAATGACCCCATTTCAGAAAGTAGACACCCTAAGGTATTCGCTGATGGGCATAGTGAGTTCATATAACTTTTTATTTTTTGTCACAAGTTAGCGGAAAATGATTTTATTTTTCTTACAAAGTCTCATATTCCACTAACTTGTGACAAAAAATAAAAACTTCCATGAACTCACTATGCCATCACGAAATACCTTGGGGTGTCTTCTTTCCAAAATGGGGTCACTTGTGGGGTAGTTATACTGCCCTGGCATTTTAGGGGCCCAAATGCGTGCGAAGTAGTTTGAAATCAAAATGTGTAAAAAATGGCCGGTGAAATCCGAAAGGTGCCCTTTGGAATGTGGGCCCCTTTGCCCACCTAGGCTGCAAAAAAGTGTCACACATCTGGTATTGCCGTACTCAGGAGAAGTTGGGCAATGTGTTTTGGGGTGTCATTTTACATATACCCATGCTGGGTGAGAGAAATATCTTGGTCAAATGCCAACTTTCTATAAAAAAACTCAACTTCTCCTGAGTACGGCAATACCAGATGTGTGACACTTTTTTGCAGTCTAGGTGGGCAAAGGGGCCCACATTCCAAAGAGCACCTTTCGGATTTCACCGGTGTCACGAGTTGGAGGTCCCAGGAGAGACCACCGCGTCATCAAGCAATAAACAAACTGAAATCAGGTACAGACACACAAGAGTTTATTGCACAAACAAAAAGCAGGGAAGGCAGCACAGACAAAACATGAGCTCTATGTACCGTCAGCACAGTGGGAGAAAACCCCCACTGCGCCACTGTCTAGTAATACTCCAGAGGGACGTGACTAAGCAACTCCTGGTATTCACTCGAGCCCCAGAAGGTAGGGTTAGGCTTTGCCGCAGGAAGTTGCCAGGGTCCACTCTGGAGCGTGAACTAGACAGTGACAGCAGGAACAAATGGACAACCGGTACCAGAAGGTACCGACGGCACATAGGCAAACATAACAGACAGGCAAATACAAAACAGGGCAACTAATAACACAAGCAGAAATATATAGCAAGGAAACAGGAGTGACAATGAGCAGAGAAGGACTTGCTCCACCAGTGGTATACTGCGTGGCCTTGCGCATGCCACTCTGCTGCAAAGAAAGGTGCAGCAAGGACTTGCAGAACACAGACATATGAATAAACACAAAGTAACTAAAACATAACTGGCAGAACAGATAACAGAAAGACAGGAAAGAGGACGGGAAAGAGGACGTCAAAGAACAAGTAGGGAAACCCACAGAGCACAGACAGACACGGATCCCATGGGTCAGCAGCATGGGAGAGAGAGTAAAAACCAGGAGCAGGACAGGACAAGACAACACACACCAGGAGAGCTGACCCAGAACTGAGGAAACCTAAGCCTTAGGCCTCATGCACACGACCGTTGGTGCATCCGTGGCCGTTGTGCCGTTTTCCGTTTTTTTTCGCGGACCCATTGACTTTCAATGGGTCCATGGAAAAATCGGAAAATGCACCGTTTTGCAGCCGAGACCGTGATCCGTGTATCCTGTCCATCAAAAAAATAGGACCTGTCCTATTTTTTTGACGGACAACGGTTCACGGATCCATTCAAGTCAATGGGTCCGTGAAAGAACACGGATGCACACAAGATCCGAAGATCCGTCTGCATAAAAGCTTTTTCAGAGCTGAGTTTTCACTTCGTGAAAACTCAGATCCGACAGTATATTCTAACACAAAGGGGTTCCCATGGTGATGGGGACGCTTCAGGTTAGAATATACTAAAAGAACTGTGTACATGACTGCCCCCTGCTGCCTGGCAGGTGCTGCCAGGCAGCAGGGGGCAGCCCTCCCCCCCCCTGTAGTTAACACATTGGTGGCCAGTGCGGCCGCCCCCCCCTCCCCTGTAGTTAACTCATTGGTGGCCAGTGGGCCCCCCTCCCTCCCCTGTAGTTAACTCTTTGTTGTCCAGTGCGGCCGGCCCCCCTTCCTCCCCTGTAGTTAACTCGTTGGTGGCCAGTGGGCCCCCCCTCCCTCCCCTGTAGTTAACTCGTTGGTGGCGAGTGCGGCCAACCCCCCTCCCTCCCCTGTAGTTAACTCGTTGGTGGCAAGTGGGCCCCCCCTCCCTCCCCTGTAGTTAACTCGTTGGTGGCCAGTGGGCCCTCTCCCCTCCCTCCTCCTCCTAATTAAAATCTCCCCCCTATCATTGGTGGCAGCGGAGAGTACCGATCGGAGTCCCAGTTTAATCGCTGGGGCTCCGATCGGTAACCATGGCAACCAGGACGCTACTGCAGTCCCGGTTGCCATGGTTACTTAGCAATTTGTAGAAGCATTATACTTACCTGTGAGCTGCGATGTCTGCGTCCGGCCGGGAGCTCCTCCTACTGGTAAGTGACAGGTCTGTGCGGCGCATTGCTTAATGACCTGTCACTTACCAGTAGGAGGAGCTCCCGGCCGGACGCAGACATCGCAGCTCACAGGTAAGTATAATGCTTCTACAAATTGCTAAGTAACCATGGCAACCGGGACTGCAGTAGCGTCCTGGTTGCCATGGTTACCGATCGGATCCCCAGCGATTAAACTGGGACTCCGATCGGTACTCTCCGCTGCCACCAATGATAGGGGGGGATATTTTAATTAGGAGGGGGAGGGAGGGGAGAGGGCCCACTGGCCACCAACGAGTTAACTACAGGGGAGGGAGGGGGGCCCACTGGCCACCAACGAGTTAACTACAGGGGAGGGAGGGGGGTTGGCCGCACTGGCCACCAATGAGTTAACTACAGGGGAGGGAGGGGGGGCCCACTGGCCACCAGCGAGTTAACTACAGGGGAGGGAGGGGGGGCCCACTGGCCACCAACGAGTTAACTACAGGGGAGGGAGGGGGGCCCACTGGCCACCAACGAGTTAACTACAGGGGAGGAGTTCTGACTTTACATTGAAAGTCAATGGGGGACGGATCCGTTTGAAATTGCACCATATTGTGTCAACGTCAAACGGATCCGTCCCCATTGACTTGCATTGTAATTCAGGACGGATCCGTTTGGCTCCGCACGGCCAGGCGGACACCAAAATGACTTTTTTTTCATGTCCGTGGATCCTCCAAAAATCAAGGAAGACCCACGGACGAAAAAACGGTCACGGATCACGGAAAAATGGAACCCGTTTTTGCGGACCGCAAAAAAATACGGTCGTGTGCATGAGGCCTTATATACAGGTTCCATGGGTGCAGCAGAGAGGCCACACCCATGGAGCAGACAGAGAGGATTAAATCCTAATAGACACACAGGGGAGTTAACCCATAAAGAACCACAAATGACACACAGGAACGGAGCTGCAGCGAGAGCATAGACAGAAGGTCACAGCCAGAGTTAACTACAGGGGAGGGAGGGGGGCCGGCCGCACTGGCCACCAACGAGTTAACTACAGGGGAGGGAGGGGGGGCCCACTGGCCACCAACGAGTTAACTACAGGGGAGGGAGGGGGGGCCCACTGGCCACCAACGAGTTAACTACAGGGGAGGGAGGGGGGCCCACTGGCCACCAACGAGTTAACTACAGGGGAGGGAGGGGGGCCGGCCGCACTGGACAACAAAGAGTTAACTACAGGGGAGGGAGGGGGGCCCACTGGCCACCAATGAGTTAACTACAGGGGAGGGAGGGGGGGCCGGCCGCACTGGCCACCAATGTGTTAACTACAGGGGGGGGCTGCCCCCTGCTGCCTGGCAGCAGGGGGCAGTCATGTACACAGTTCTTTAGTATATTCTAACCTGAAGCGTCCCCATCACCATGGGAACGCCTCTGTGTTAGAATATACTGTCGGATTTGAGTTTCAGGATCTAACTCATATCCGACAGTATATTCTAACATAGAGGCGTTCCCATGGTGATGGGGACGCTTCAAGTTAAAATATACCATCGGATTGGAGAAAACTCTGATCCTATGGTATATTAACTCCTGACTTTACATTGAAAGTCAATGGGGGACGGATCCGTTTGAAATTGCACCATATTGTGTCAACGTCAAACGGATCCGTCCCCATTGACTTGCATTGTAATTCAGGACGGATCCGTTTGGCTCCGCACGGCCAGGCGGACACCAAAATGACTTTTTTTTCATGTCCGTGGATCCTCCAAAAATCAAGGAAGACCCACGGACGAAAAAACGGTCACGGATCACGGAAAAACGGAACCCGTTTTTGCGGACTGCAAAAAAATACGGTCGTGTGCATGAGGCCTTATATACAGGTTCCATGGGTGCAGCAGAGAGGCCACACCCATGGAGCAGACAGAGAGGATTAAATCCTAATAGACACACAGGGGAGTTAACCCATAAAGAACCACAAATGACACACAGGAACGGAGCTGCAGCGAGAGCATAGACAGAAGGTCACAGCCAGAGGTAATGACTCTGACAACCGGCCATTTTTTACAGATTTTGATTTCACACTACTTCGCATGCATTTGGGCCCCTAAAATGCCAGGGAAGTATAACTACCCCACAAGTGACCCCATTTTGGAAAGAAGACACCCCAAGGTATTTCGTGATGGGCATAGTGAGTTCATGGAAGTTTTTATTTTTTGTCACAATTTAGTGGAATATGAGACTTTGTAAGAAAAAAATAAATAAAATAAAATCATCATTTCCCGCTAACTTGTGACAAAAAATAAAAAATTTTAGGACCTCGCCATGCCCCTCACGGAATACCTTGGGGTGTCTTCTTTCCAAAATGGGGTCACTTGTGGGGTAGTTATACTGCCCTGGCATTCTAGGGGCCCTAATGTGTGGTAAGTAGTTTGAAATCAAAATGTGTAAAAAATGACCTGTGAAATCCTAAAGGTGCTCTTTGGAATGTGGGCCCCTTTGCCCACCTAGGCTGCAAAAAAGTGTCACACATGTGGTATTGCCGTACTCAGGAGAAGTTGGGCAATGTGTTTTGGGGTGTCATTTTACATATACCCATGCTGGGTGAGATAAATATCTCGGCAAAAGACAACTTTTCCCATTTTTTTATACAAAGTTGGCATTTGACCGAGATATTTCTCTCACCCAGCATGGGTATATGTAAAATGACACCCCAAAACACATTCCTCAACTTCTCCTGAGTACGGCGATACCAGATGTGTGACACTTTTTTGCAGCCTAAATGCGCAAAGGGCCTACATTATTTTTAGGAGGGCATTTTTAGACATTTGGATCCCAGACTTCTTCTCACGCTTTAGGGCCCCTAAAATGCCAAGGCAGTATAAATACCCCACATGTGACCCCATTTAGGAAAGAAGACACCCCAAGGTATTCAATGAGGGGCATGGCGAGTTCATAGAATTTTTTTTTTTTTTAAACAAGTTAGCGGAAATTTATTATTTTTATTTTTTTCTCACAAAGTCTCCCTTTCCGCTAACTTGGGACGTGGGGTATTTATACTGCCCTGGCATTTTAGGGGCCCTAAAGCGTGAGAAGAAGTCTGGAATATAAATGTCTAAAAATTTTTACGCATTTGCATTCCGTGAGGGGTATGGTGAGTTCATGTGATATTTTATTTTTTGACACAAGTTAGTGGAATATGAGACTTTGTAAGAAAAAAAAAAACAATTTCCGCTAACTTGGGCCAAAAAAATGTCTGAATGGAGCCTTACGGGGGGTGATCAATGACAGGGGGGTGATCAATGACAGGGGGGTGATCAGGGAGTGTATATGGGGTGATCACCCCCCTGTCATTGATCATCCCCCTGTAAGGCTCCATTCAGACGTCCGTATGTGTTTTGCGGATCCGCGGTATCCGTGTTTTGCGGATCCACGGATCCGCTAAACACATACGGACATCTGAATGGAGCCTTACAGGGGGGTGATCAATGACAGGGGGGTGATCACCCCATATAGACTCCCTGATCACCCCCCTGTCATTGATCACCCCCCTGTCATTGATCACCCCCCTGTAAGGCTCCATTCAGATGTCCGTATGTGTTTTGCGGATCCGATCCATGTATCTGTGGATCCGTAAAAAGCATACGGACATCTGAATGGAGCCTTACAGGGGGGTGATCAATGACAGGGGGGTGATCAGGGAGTCTATATGGGGTGATCACCCCCCTGTCATTGATCACCCCCCTGTAAGGCTCCATTCAGACGTCCGTATGTGTTTTGCGGATCCGATCCATGTATCCTTGGATCTGTAAAAACATACGGACGTCTGAATGGAGCCTTACAGGGGGGTGATCAATGACAGGGGGGTGATCAATGACAGGGGGGTGATCAGGGAGTCTATATGGGGTGATCACCCCCCTGTCATTGATCACCCCCCCTGTAAGGCTCCATTCAGATGTCCGTATGTGTTTTGCGGATCCGATCCAAGTATTCGTGGATCCGTAAAAACTATACGGACGTCTGAATGGAGCCTTACAGAGGGGTGATCAATGACAGGGGGGTGATCAATGACAGGGGGGTGATCAGGGAGTCTATATGGGGTGATCACCCCCGTCATTGATCACCCCCCTGTAAGGCTCCATTCAGACGTCCGTATGTGTTTTGCGGATCCGATCCATGTATCAGTGGATCCGTAAAAAACATACGGACGTCTGAATGGAGCCTTACGGGGGCTATCAATGACAGGGGGGTGATCAATGACAGGGGGGTGATCAGGGAGTCTATATGGGGTGATCAGGGGTTAATAAGGGGTTAATAAGTGACAGGGGGGGGTGTAGTGTAGTGGTGTTTGGTGCTACTTATTACTGAGCTGCCTGTGTCCTCTGGTGGTCGATCCAAGCAAAAGGGACCACCAGAGGACCAGGTAGCAGGTATATTAGATGCTGTTATCAAAACAGCGTCTAATATACCTGTTAGGGGTTAAAAAAATCGCATCTCCAGCCTGCCGGCGAACGATCGCCGCTGGCAGGCTGGAGATCCACTCGCTTACCTTCCGATCCTGTGAACACGCGCGCCAAAGTTGATTTTGAAAATTGTCTTTAAAGTGGACATATGGTGAATGTTAATTAATGAGTATTGTATGAGGTATCACTATCTGTCTTAAAAGCAGAGAGATTCAAAATAGTGAATTTTTTCAAATTTTTGTTAACTTTTGGATTTTTATTCTAAATAAAGGTAAAACATATTCACTCAAATTTACCATTAACATGATGTACAATGTGTTACGAGAAAACAATCTCAGAATAGCTTGGATAAGTTAAAGCGTTCCAAAGTTATTACCACATAAAGTGACACATGACAGATTTTCAAAATTAGGCCTGGTCAGGAAGGGGGCAAATAGCCCGGTCTGGAAGTGGTTATCCTATTCATCATAAGGGTAATTTTTTAGATACATTTTATTCTACAGTTTCCAATAAGTTTAGACAGATCAATCGGGAACCCAATAATAAACATAATCAAAAACCGTAAAGGACCTAAAGGACCTGCAATCTAACACTAGGATTGTAATCAGGAGCGCTGACAAGGGTGGTGGTATTGTTATCCAAGACAGAGAAGACTATGTAAAGGAGGCTCTGAATATATTGTCAGACCAAAAATACTATTTACAAGACAGAGAAGAATTCAAAATATTAATCAAGGCAGCTGAACCTATCCTAAATAAAAAAGAAAAAGAATATATTGACGTAAAAGATGCAACATTGGCTACCTTTTACCATCTTCCCAAAATCCTTAAGGATATAAAAAAAAAAAAAAAACTGGCAGACCAATTATTTCAGGATTATCCTCTCTGACTCGAAACCTGTCCCACTATATTGACATTCACCTGCAAAAGTATGTTCTTAATCTGAAATCTTATTTGAGAGATTCTACATCCCTCAAAACATAATTGAAAGATATACAATGGAAAAGCAATTGCTCTTGGCTAACTCTAGATGTTTCTGCCCTCTATACGAACATTTCCCATGACCTAGGGATAGAATGTACATCTGCTTTTTTAGAAAAAAAGAAATGCCTGTTCAACAAAAAACCTTTATCATCAGGGGAATTGAATTTATTCTCACTCACAATGTTTTCAAGTTTTAAGACCAAATCTTCAAGCAGATATGGGGGACCGGTTTCGCGCCAAGCTTTGCTAATCTATTTATGGGAGCGTTTGAGGAGGTTTTTATTTACCAAACAAATTTCTGGTCCAATAACATTATCTTCTTCCGACAATATATAAACGATCTACTATTCATTTGGAATGATGACCAACTGTCTATAGAAAATTTAATCTCTCAGCTCAACACTAATGATTGGGGCATTTCATTCATGGGAACTTTTAACAGCAAAAGGATAGAATTTTTAGACCTTGAGATTTACACCCAAGATAATGAAATCAAAACATGTACTTTTTTTAAAAAAAAGGTTGATAGTAATAGTTACTTGGATTTTAGCAGCAGCCACTACAGAAAATAGAAATCAAACATTCCATTCAGCCAATTTAAGCGACTCCAATGGAACTTTACATTGGATGAAGATTTCACCAAACAGTGTGACACCCTTGCATCTAGATTTAGCCAAAAAAGATATCCGGAGAATATTATTACAGGCGCCCGAAAAAAATCTGCTAAACTCACCCAATCCGAATGTCTTGTCCCTACATTAAAACAAGGGAAGGACATAGATAACAACCAGTATAGTTGTAATTTCATTACCACATACAACCAAAACCATAATACTATTAAAGCTGTCCTTGAAAAACATTGGCATATTTTAAAAAGAGATCCCATCCTCAGCCAAATTATCCCAAAGACTCCTCAGTTAACATATAGAAGAGCACAAACCCTCAAAAATATACTGGTGCCTAGCAAGGTAAAATCGGCTAGAGTTCTACCCATAATCAGACTATTAATGCCTCTAAAGACAGTTTTAAATGCGGGCACAAAAAAGTGCCTTTGATGTAGGACCATCTGCCAAAGATCAAGCTTTAAAGGCCAAATTAATGACTAACATTTTCCTATTCAGAGTTATTTGAACTGCGACTCCTCTCATGTTATATCTATTGGAATGTCCCTGCCACTTACAATATGTTGGCTGTACCATCCAAAAGCTGCAAAACAGACTCAACAAACATTTTTATAACATAAAGAAAAAATATCTCAAACACAGTGTGATGGCAGTCTAGCGGGTTTTACTATAACACCAATAGATCAAGTTCTAGTACACTTACAAAAAGACATTCAATACATTAGACGAGAAATGTATTGGATTTTTAAACTGAATAGCCTCAATCCGTATGGCCTGAACGAGGCCTTTGAAATAAACTTATGAGAATAAGTCCACAATAATAAGCTTTTTATAAGGGGCCTGGATGTATTTCTGGAGTTTAATAATATTGCAGGCTATAGCTACTAGAGAGGGGTCATTGTTTCAGGGAGTTATTATGATTGCCTAATTGGAATCGGAAGGAATTTATTATTCCCCTAAAGTAGGGAAAATTGGCTTCTACCATACAGTTTTTTTTTTTTTGCCTTCCTCTGGATCAACTTGCAGGATGACAGGCCGAACTGGATGGACAAATGTCTTTTTTCGGCCTTATGTACTATGTTACTATATTTTTCTATTATTCATTTGTAATAACATTTCCCATGCGTGCATGGGATTTTTTGAGGTCCTTATGCATGGAAGTTCATCTATACCTATGACGGTTACCGTACACACATTTGCATTGCCATGTGAAATTTGCTATTGGTTGGTTTGAGCCCTGTATATATGCAGATGGTCTTGCATGTGGGTGTCTGTATATGTATACGTGTATATACGGTCTGACACTATTATATATGTATAGCTTATTTTTATGGATATATAGCCTTTTAATATTATTTTTATGCCTATTGTACTAAGGTTTTTATTATATGCGCTTGTGTATACGCATGCGTGTGTATATACATACATGTGTACATAGTCTAACACATGTATGTATGCATGTATGTAGTCTATCACCATGAACACATATTTCTCGTTTATCATAATTTTTTATATTTATTGTTTTATCACCTTCATCATTTTTTTCTAAAAGAACAATGACATATATGGGCAAATAATATGTTTACTATTAGTCTTTATGAATTACCACATATGTTCGTGCTGCCCTGTGTAACTCGAGCTGCGGTCCACTGGCAGAGTTCCCGGCGCTATAGAAATGAGTCACGTGACATTGGAAGCTGCGGTCACGTGACCCACGAGCTTCTGGTAGCGCTACAAGCTGTCGGAATCACAGAGCTTAGGTGATCCACACTGCATAGCCTGCCCTCTCCATGAATATTCATGATCACGTGACCGCTGAAGTTGCGGTCACGTGACACACCTCCCTCTGGATATATACATAACCATGTGACCATGGATTTATCTGTTTTATTTGTTTTATATTCAATAAAACATTTGTTTTTAAGAAAATAATAAGTGGCTAAACCCCCTATGTGCCCTCTAGCTTATTTCTAGTGCTATTTCCTATTTTAATAAATATAGTATTATCTGCCTTAGAATGACACCTGCAGGCAACCCCTCCCCATTGGGATCAGCCACAGGTGAGTTTTTTTGGCGGTTTTTGGGCGTTTCCTATGGCCCACTGGCTATAAATACCTATCTGTTTACTATTTGTGTTGTAAAACCAGATGAAAGGGAATTGCTTACCCCCAAAATGTGTTTTTTTATGTTTTTACACCATCTTCTAATAAAGAAGAAATTTATTTGATCATCAAGACCATCTCAACCAGTGGTTTTTGCGCCTGAGCAGAATTTCCTCTACTACATTATCACGCATATCACAGGTCCTTCGGCAGGTCCTTTTCAATAAAGAGAGAAGAGACTGCTGCAACGCAAGCAAGTGGATGGGGGTGATTTTTTTTAACCCCTAAATGGCCATATTGTGTACCTGTTTTTAACAGCTATTAGATGGGTGCATTCCTGTCTAAGCAGTCATTAAAAATAGTCCCATTGATTTCAGTGGGGCCCATCTGGGTGTGAAAATGGCCAAAAATAGGATGTCCTATTTTTGGATGGATGCTATTCACTGGCTGAACGGTGAATAGCCCCATAGACTTTCAATTGTGCTAAAAATAGCCTTGTGCAGGGCCGCACTGCCAACTAGGCGAGGTGAGGCAATCGCCTCAGGCGGCACTGCCCTGTTGACAAGTGGGGGGCGGCAGTGGAAGGCAGGGAGAGAGGAGTGCTTCCATTGTGGAAGCGTTCATCTCTATATTCATCTGTATCGCCGTCTTCAGGACAGCGATACAGATGGATGTGCTGCGGGGCAGGGGAGAGGCATCTACCTTCCCCAGTTCCTCTGATGGGCCGCGCCACCTGAGCCGTAAGCGTGGGACACAGGCCGGAAGAGGTAAGTATAATTGTTTATTTTTTTATATGGCACACAATGCAGAGAGGAGTGCTATGGGGGAATCAAGGGCACTCCTTACTGGCACATTATTGGAGAGCACTATGTGGGCACAAAAGTGGTATTTTATATGGGGGGCATCTAGGGGCACTTCTTACTGGCACATTATTGGGGGCACTATGTGGGCACAAAAGTGTTATTTTATAGTGGGGCACTATAGGGGCACTTCTTACTGGCACATTATTGGGGGCACTATGTGGGCACAAAAGTGTTATTTTATAGTGGGGCACTATAGGGGCATCTAGGAGCACTTCTTACTGGCACATTAATGGGGGGAACTATGAGGGGGCACAAACATGGTATTTTATATGGGGGGTACTATGAGGGCATCTAGGGGCACTCCTTACTGGCACATTATTAGGGGGCACAAAAGTGGTATTTTATATGGTGGCCACTATGGGGAATGGGGGAGAGGAACATTATGGGCGCATCTACTGAGGGCACGAAGGAGGGGTATTTTATATGGGGGGCTCTGTATAGGGGCTTTTTATACAGGGACACATTATGAGGGTTACTATGGGGAAAGAGGAGCACTATGAGGGCATCTACTGGGGTCACTAAGAAGAGGTATTTTATACAGGCACTATATAGGTGCATTTTATACTGGTACATTATGGGGGCACTATGGGGAAGGGGGGAGAGGAGCACTATGGGGGCCTTGACTTGGGGGCATTATATAGGGGTATTTTATACTGGAACACATTATGGGGGCACTATGGGGACATTAGCACAACTGGAGGCATTAACAGGGGGTAATTTTTGCACTGGCACACATTATAAGGGGGCATTTTTTTTCTACTGGTGCTCATTTTAAGGGGGCATTTTTCTACTGTCACAGAATTTTTACTATGGGGGGGGGCATTTTCGTGGGCTTTATTACTACTGGGGGACTGTGGGGAACATAATTACCAGTATGGGCACAGTGGGGTCATGTTGGGGGCACTGTAGGGACAGTATTACTACCAATGGTGCTCTGGCAGAGAATTATTAGTTGGGACTTTTGGTAGCACTATTACCATGGGGGCAACCTGGGTTTATCTGCTTCTGCATTATAGTATTGGGGAGCACAGCAGCACAGTATTAGGGGTGGTAGGATGATTTGTCCAAAAGATGGGAGGATTATGGAAAAGTAGCAAACTAAGATGTTTTTTGTCAAACTGCAGAGATGAGAGATGGCTGAAAGAAATCATCATGGTGGTCTGTACTGGATGGAGAAGATGAGTAAAGAGAATATCTACATCAGAGGAGACGTCACTGGATGTAAGAGGTATGGGGCCCTGTATGTTCTGTAGTGATATATGTAATGTTAGGAAGGAAGGGGTTAGGTTGAGAATTTGGTATGGGGGGAGGGGGCGCTGTTTCAATTTTCGCCTCAGGCAGCAGAAAGGCTAGTGCACCCCTGGCCGTGTGATGTGTGCATGAGACCTAAGAATTGATGGCAAGTTACATTCTATCACTAAACAATCTCAGTGAGACACTCTGTGTTCCTTTATAGTCAGTGGGTGTAGCCTGGAGACTTAGTCACTGACAGGCAGAGTTGTCCATTTTGATATATTAAAGCTGTCAGTAGTAACAACAGAGATCCTTAAAGGGGTTGTCTCACTTCAGTAAGTGGCATTTATACTGTAGATAAAGTTAATACAAGCCACTTACTAAACTCTGCTCGTTTCCATGGTTACAGACCACCCTGCAATCCATCAGTGGTGGTATTGCTTGCACAATATGTGAAAAAGCACTAGCCTATGTGCGCTTCAATAGTCCCAGCCACCAGAGAGGCTTATGCTTTTTCCTATAGTGTGCAAGCACGACCACCACTGATGGATTGCAGGGTGGCCTGTAACCATGGAAACGAGCAGTGTATAATGTGATGGAAAAATAAATCCAGCCAGCAAAGAAGGCAATATGGATAATAACAATACATTAGTAAGTGGCTTGTATTAACTTTCTCTACATGATAAATGCTACTTACTGAAGTGAGACAACCCATTTAACTCTTCCTATGACCTTCAAGTATTTAATCTTGCTTAAACTAATATACTCATTGATGTTCACTACTGATGTATGAAGCTAATAAAAATATATAGCGCCAGACCTACTCTAATATCCCTAAAAAATATATATATATTATATTTAGCTGTGCTGTCTTAACTGTTTATCTAGCTGTATGCATCCTACGTTCACTTAGTGCTGTTTATGTAATAATCCTTATCTCTAAATTACTAAAAGTTCAAAAACATTTATTTAAGCCATATTCTTATTACTAAGATAAGAATTAAGCTATAATGAGTGTTTAGGAGGTCAGAGATCAGATTAGGAGCTGTCAGCTGAGCTGCCTGTTGGAACAGAGTGAAAATTCAAAGCCTGCTACCAGAGAAACTCAACGGTGTACAAAGCCTTTAGGCTTTGGTTTCAACTGAGGGGAAATGTAATATTCATATGAAATCAATGGTTTCTTGTCAAATTTTATCTGTTTGATTGTAACTCACTAGTTCAAAAATCTCTCCATTCACCTGCTTCTTCTTTTATATGGAAGCAAAACAGTTGTGCATTGTTGTATTCCTTTATAAAGATACATGCGTACATATATAGGGTGTAACCTAGGATGAACAAGTATTTACCTTAAAGGCTATGGACACCTTTGTAAAAAAAAAATAATAATAATTGACACTAATTTATTTTGCCAATTGGTTGTGTTTATTTTTCTTTTTTTATATATATATTTTTCTTGATTCTATTGACTTTCAATTTTAATAATAAATGTACTATAATAGGAATATAATGTGCTATATCTCTTTATAATCTCCAGAGATTTGAGTGCCCTCCAACCTTTACTTTTGAATTGTGTAGCACTAATTATATAGGGCTTGGGGTGTTGCCCTTGAAGAGAGCACCTTTCCACGATAACACCTGCTGATTTTTGTTCTACAGCTGCATGTACTTCCTATGCACAGCAGGCTGCTCTCTGTGAATTTACAGAGAATCCATCATCTGACAGATTTTCTGTAACTTCTGTCTCCACATGGGAGCGCGCATGTAACTCCCTCCCCCTCTCCCATTCAGGATGACCGGCGCGGAAGCAGTCCTCCCTCCCGCCCTCAACCCTCTCCCCATCAACTGGATGGTCGAGCGGTGCAGAGTGTCATTTGTAACACACAGCTGACACTCTGCTTGAAACGGCCAACATAACCTCTTCCATGCTGTGGTCCTTAGGGACTGCTGTATTGAAGGGGCTAACCAACAGGCCGATGCTCTGCCATGGCAGTGGCCCAATGATTGAAAGGTTATCAGAGAGAGGGAGCTCCCTCCCCTATCGGGCCACTGCGCTACTGTGGCAGCGTCCTGATGGTTACCATGGCCACCGGACTATTTCACAGGCATCCGGCTTGTCATTGCATATCTGAACCTGATCAGGGTAAGTGTAAATGAAAATACACTGCAGTACACTATACAGTGTAGAGCCTTCAAGAACCAAGTGGGTCTGGGTCAAAAAAAAGTAAAAAATAAATAAAAAAGTTAAAAACAATAAATAAATCTAACTTCTTCCTATATCCACACATATAATTGGTTAAAAATGTAAAAAATAAAAAAAAACACTAAACATGTTTGGTATCGCCACATCTGTAACGACCTGATCTATAAAAGGATCACGTTACATTTACCGCACAGTGAACACCATAAACAAAATAGAAAAACTATGATGGATTTGCAATTTTGCCCAACTCACTTCCAAACAAATGGTATAAAAAGTGATTAAAAAGTCCCAAAATTAGTACCAATCAAACCGTCTCCTTATAACGCAAAAAATGAGCCCCTATATAAGACAATCGCCCAAAAAATTCAAAAAATGTAGACAAAAATGCTTTTATTGTGTAAAACCAAAATAAAAATTTTAAAATGCACATAGTAGGTATCACCGCGTCTGTAACAACCTGCTCTATAAAAATATCATGTGATCTAACCCGTCTAGTGAATGCCGTAAAAAACATTATATAATAAATATGCCAAAAAAGGAATTTTTATCACCTTACATCACAAAAAGTGTAATACCAAGTGTTTAAAAAGTCATATGTGCCCCAAAATGGCACCAATCAAACTGTCATTTCATCCCACAAAAAATAAGACCCTACCTAAGACAATTATCCCCAATTTTTTTTTTTTTATATGGCTTTCAGAAAATAGAGACATGATACATAGAGACATGATTTGTTTTTCAAAAATGCTTTTATTGTGTAAACAAAAAAATTATAATAGGCATATTAGGTGTTACCGTGTCCATAACAACCTGGTCTATAAAAATATCACATGATCTAACCTGTCAGGTGAATATTGAAAAAAACTAAAATAAAAACTGTGCCAGAACAGCCATGGGGGTGAATGCCAATGGATCCAGCAACAAATCCTGGACAATGTAAGAGGAAATAAAAAAAATACAAGCACTCTCAAAGACTGAGTGAAAAGAAAAACACTTTATTCACCCCTGTGGTTGCAACATTTCAGCTCATAGCTTGAAAAAGGCTTTATGAATGAGCTGAAAATATTGAAACCACAGGGGTGAATAAAGCGTTTGAGAGTGCTGTCATTTTTTTTCTGTATGTATGTATGTATGTATGTAATATATAAATCTGAGTGTATGTGTATATGTCCGCTAAAGGAATACCCAACATTGCATTTACAATCACGAAATTTAACACAGTTACATCAACTGTCCGGCAAGGTTTTAGACCCAGTCTCCGCTCTTTGAGATGACGTTCCTGAGATATTCCCAAAAAATGCATTAGCCAATAGAAGCCTGGTCACATGACCCTTATCAGCCAATAGAAGCTCTCAGGCCCTTAGTCTTCACATACATATAGACGGGGTACCGTGGAGGTCACTAATAAAGGGACTGCAGTTGTGGAGGTCACTGTTAAAGGGGAGGGTGCTGTGGATGTTACTGTTAAAGGGGTTATCTGACTTAAAAATAATATGTGTTAGGGCTGCTTTATACATCATTAAAGGGACACTGACAGGGCCAAAAAGCATATTAAGGTATATATATGACCGTACAGGTCTTATAAAGTGTATAAGAATCATGTAAGTATCCCCCCTGTCCACCTTATAACTACAGTAATGTGAAGTTTTATAACCTGCTGGAATCGGGTTCAATCTGCCCAAGGGGCGGTGTTTCACCTCAGCATGCGCCCGGCACCCTCACTGGCCGGGATCGCATCGCGCCTGCGCACAGTCTCATTCTCAGAGGCAGCCTCTGAGAATGAGACTGTGCGCAGGCGCGATGCGATCCCGGCCAGTGAGGGTGCCGGGCGCATGCGCTGAAGATAGCCGGGGACACTAGTAGCCGCCCAGCGAAGTGAATATTGATGAGCTGGGCGGCGCTTCAAACGGCAGTTGTGGCGAGGCTGGCTGGGCGCAAGCTGAGGTGAAACACCGCCCCTTGGGCAGATTGAACCCGATTCCAGCAGGTTATAAAACTTCACATTACTGTAGTTATAAGGTGGACAGGGGGGATACTTACATGATTCTTATACACTTTATAAGACCTGTACGGTCATATATATACCTTAATATGCTTTTTGGCCCTGTCAGTGTCCCTTTAAAGATACATTTCTAATGTACTCACTTTATTGATTTTGCGCTGTTTCCACACTGCTGATTTGGGTCATGTGACCCCCGACGTCATCAACCCTTCTCTGGTGCTGACGTCTCATTTACAAGCTTCTCCCTGCTTGAGGGAGTGGCCCTGCTCTGTAAACGAGACATCAGAGCCTTTGGTGCCCGCCCCATCTCTGCCGCGATCTCATTAGCATATCAATAGAGCAGCAGGGCTGTTATTACCATACACAGGGCGGACAGTACTGTGCAAAACAGAAGCCCCTTTGTTGCACTGAAAGAGTGTACAGGAGAGCTCTGATAAGGAAAGGGTTACCCAGGTGCTGCCAGTCGCTGTATTGCTGTGATCCAGGAGCAGGAAGCAGCTCAGCCAATAAAAGGGAGAAGGCAAGTCAGGACAGCCAATCAGATGAAAGACCCGCCCTCCCTGCTGTTTACACTGGAGAGTAAAGACATGTGCTTCTGCCTGGGCTCTTAGGTTTCCCGGGGAAAGGAAGGTGGGGGACACTGCATTGTGTGTATGGAGGGGTGGGGGACACTGCATTGTGTGTATGGAGGGGTGGGGGACACTGCATTGTGTGTATGGAGGGGTGGGGGACACTGCATTGTGTGTATGGGGTGGGGGAGGGGGACACTGCATTGTGTGTATGGAGGGGTGGGGGCACTGCATTGTGTGTATTGTGTGTATGGAGGGGTGGGGGACACTGCATTGTGTGTATGGAGGGGTGTGGGACACTGCATTGGGTGTATGGGGTGGGGGAGGGGGACACTGCATTGGGTGTATTGTGTGTATGGAGGGGTGGGGGACACTGCATTGTGTATATTGTGTGTATGGAGGGGTGGGGGACACTGCATTGTGTATATTGTGTGTATGTGGAGGGGTGGGGGACACTGCATTGTGTGTATGGAGGGGTGGGGGACACTGCATTGTGTATATTGTGCGTGTATGGAGGGGTGGGGGACACTGCATTGTGTGTATGGAGGGGTGGGGGACACTGCATTGTGTATATTGTGTGTGTATGGAGGGGTGGGGGACACTGAATTGTGTATGGGGGGAGGGGGGACAGTGACTACATAGTATATAGTCAACATAGATATGGCTGTAATATAGCTTAGATAGATATAGGGGTCATATATGACCCCTATATCTATCTAAGCTATATTAGATACATACACAGAGCTGCCTCAGAGCTTAGATACACAGAGCTGCCTCAGAGCTTAGATACACAGAGCTGCCATAGAGCTTAGATACACAGAGCTGCCATAGAGCTTAGATACACAGAGCTGCCATAGAGCTTAGATACACAGAGCTGCCATAGAGCTTAGATACACAGAGCTGCCATAGAGTTTAGATACACAGAGCTGCCATAGAGCTTAGATACACAGAGCTGCCATAGAGCTTAGATACATAGAGCCTGTGTTTCTGCAATGTGACAGGATGATCTGTCTGTGTTAGCTAGGAGATGATCATGTGACTGGTTTATGCAAAGTTAGGATGTGCAGAACAGGGTGAGGGGAAGGTCAGATTGTTCACGCCCACAAATATTCATGAGGCAGAGCTCAGGCTTTGTTGTTATACGCCCCCTCAGCATGTACTTCAACATGTAAACAAAGCAATGACAGAACCATGAAAAGGTGTACATATGGGTACACCTTTGAAATGAAATCTAGCTTAACCAAATTATATGTATATCCAGATGGGTTTTAAGAGTTTTTTTTATTTTTTTTTATTAACTCGGATAACCCCTTTAAGGGGACAGACCGCTGTGGAGGTCACTGTTAAAGGGGCGGGGTACTGTAGATGTCACTGTTATAGTGGATACTGTCTATATCTCTTAAGGACACACACGTTAAATGAAATATACCGTGCAAAGCTAGGTTCTTCTGCTAGTGTGTGTGTATATGTGTATATATATATAATCCAAATAAATGTAACGCAGCACTCTTTAGATAAAAAGTGAAAAAATACAAAATTTTATCAACACATGTTGATACAGGCAACGTTTCAGCTCTCTCACAGAGCCCTTATCAAGCCAAGTATATATATATATATATATATATATATATATATATATATATATATATATATATAAAAAAAAAAAATGAGCAGCACACAATTTGCAGAGGTGCAATCCCTTGGGTAGATCACGGACTTGATCCAATAAGTTATATATGTAGAAGAATCCAAGGCAGCACACGAATAACGGTGAAAAAAGTGGTGTTTATTCCCACATGTGCAGACAGCAACGTTTCAGCTCTCTCAATGGAGCCTTTGTCAAGCCATAACAATCAGTGCAAACTCAAATGTTTAAATAGCATACATGATTTCTGTGTGAATTACATGATTATACAAAAAATTACATAATTATACAAGAATAATCTATGCAAAATTCATCCTGGTTACTCAAATGAGTGTCACATACTTGTAATACATCAACTCCACAATTCATATTCATTATTACAATTGAACAGTGTCCCCAACTCACTTAATTGTGATGTGTATACATAATTCATAATAATTACATTCAGGTGCCTGTGATTGTGTAATATTAAAAACATACAAGGAAAACTCACATACTGGAGGAGAGCAGGAATCGCACGGCGTCCGGAAATTGCAAACGCGCATGCGCGGAACTTCATCAGTCCCGCGAGACCGTCAATGTTACACAGAGTTCAGAGACCCACAACCAAGATGGCCGCACCTGAGCAGAAGCGATCTGCGCATGTCCATTCCCGACCCAGGGCGGAATCGGCATAGCCGGCGTGACAGTCATGTGTCCTGTCACAAGGTGTAAACAACCCACCACGTCATGGACTATTTAGCGATCATACGCTTCAAATAATATATTTAATCATCTCAAAACAGGGGTCCAGCGGTTTATTCAAAAACAGTGGCATACACCACCTATATATATTACCACCTCATCCCAATATTCAACAAGACATTATACTCACGTCCAAGTGGTTCATACAAACAGATGACAATCTCTCAAGCCCGCGGTCTTCAACCGAACCTCGATTGGAGACCCCGGGCTTGTGCGGCAGCTGCAGGCATAGATGCCACCTATCTGGGGCCCCAAGCCACAGCTGTCCCAGGGAGAGATGTATCAACACTACCATTCAATACACATATCTCATGTCACCGCCCCTGATCCGTACATCTGTCAGTCGGGAAAGATCACGCCCACGATCGTCATCAGACCACGCCCCCTCCCTGGTCCCAGGTCTCAGAAATCTGATCATACAAAATATAACATTATACAAATATGTAAACATAATCGCTAAAAAGTTGCCGATCGATCCTGCCTTCATCCAGTATAACCAGAGATAATCCAATTGTAAAGCTTAGTTTCATATTGATCTAAAAAATAATAAAAAACAATGTTATTGTTCACTATTATTAAATGCTTGCACTTAAATACAGCCTTACTCCCGAGGTAAGTAGAATT
The DNA here is from genome assembly GCF_905171765.1 of Bufo bufo. Lineage (NCBI taxonomy): Eukaryota > Metazoa > Chordata > Amphibia > Anura > Bufonidae > Bufo > Bufo bufo. The sequence continues at coordinate 71,749,858 of NC_053398.1, read as the reverse complement.
TCTCAGAACCCCAATACATGTAGGTCACAGGACAAAACAGAAATAAAACAATACAGAAAAAATCAAATCACCCTAAAATCCACATTGAGCCCCATTGGTTTGAGAGTCTGCAGCTCAAAAATCCAATAGAGCTCTCTTCTCTTAAGACGTGTAGTCCTGTCCCCACCCCGTCTGGGTAAGAGCACTTGTTCTAGAATCCTAAATTTTAAATCACGCTCCATATGCCCTGCTTCTGTAAAGTGCTTAGGCACAGGTAAATCCAATCTCTTCTTTCTGATGGTATATCGGTGCTGATTTAATTTGGTTTTGACATCCCAGGTTGTTTCTCCAACGTACCATAGTCCACAAGGACATGATAGTAAATAAACAGCGTAGGTTGAGTCACATGTCAGGTACTGTTTAATATGCACTGTCTTCCCATTTGTTGGATTAATAAATGACTCTCCCTTTAACATATATGGGCAGTTCACACACCCGTGACACAGGTAACAGCCCTTCCGAGACGAGCCAAAATACGTGGCACAGTCAATCCTGCTAGAACCCACATCAGATCTGACTAGTTTATCACCCAAATTCCGGCTTCTTTGGAACGAACACAGTGGGGGAACCTTTAATTCCTCAACCTTGTCAAAACCACTGGCCAAAATTGACCAGTGTTTCCTGACAATGGACGACACCTGTGGACTACTATTACAATAATCAGTAACCAGAGGTATTCTAGATATGGGTTTTTTAAATCTTGCCAGATCACCATCTCTCATCCTCACTTTTGTCTTCTGGATGCTATCTGCAACGAGCTTGTTGGGGTAACCCCTCACCTTAAATTTACTGGCCATTTCACATAAACGTTGGTCCCTCACTGGACCTTCCCCAACTATCCTAGCCACACGTAACATCTGACTCAGGGGAAGAGATTCAATCATCGGCCTGGGATGGTGACTCTCAAATCTAACCAAGGTATTTTTGTCTGTAGATTTGACAAAAAGGTCGGTGACCAGGGTATCACCCTGAATCATCACCTCTGTATCAAGAAATTGCATTGTTTTTTTCGAGTATAATACAGTGAATTTGACACTAGGGTCAATATCGTTCAAAAATGAATGAAACGCCATGAGGTCCTCTGTGGCGCCCACCCATATCAAGAACACATCATCTATATAGCGCCACTACCCCAGCACATGGCTGAAGTGGTGACACCCATAGATGAATGTGTCTTCCAAGTATGTCATATATATATTTGCATAGGTGGGCGCCACATTGGACCCCATCGCGGTCCCCCTTAACTGTACATAGTAATCATCCCGAAATAAAAAATAATTTCTACTTAAATAAATCTCAATAAACCAAGCAGAAATGTTCTGCATTCCTCTGTATAATCTGTCTGAAGGAGGCATAATTCCACAGCATGTAGACCCAACTCGTGTTCGATTGACGTGTACAAGCTGCACACGTCAAACGAAGCAAGAACAGCTCCTTCTGGGACCCTCAGATCTTTGATCTTATCCAAAAAATCATTCGTATCTTTGATATAAGATCTGGCAAAAACCGCGAACGGTCGCAGGATCTTATCCAGAAAAATGGCCGGATTACAAAATAAAGACCCCCTACCAGAGACAATCGGCCGACCTGGGGGGGGCCCGTATATTCTTGTGTATTTTCGGGAGAGTGTACAGTATAGGGGTAATTGGTTTTTCACATAACAGATAACTTTGCAATTTTTCGTCTATAATCCCACCAAGTTTGGCCTGTCCTAGCATCTCTCCAAGTTCCCTTAACAATTGAAATTTTGGGTCATTAGAGACCCTTTGGTATACATTATTATCAGCCAGTTGAGATCAAATCTCTTGTACGTACTGATCTGTGTCCATTACCACAACCCCACCACCCTTGTCAGCAGACTTGATGGTGAGGCTGTGGTCTGCAGACAGATCAGCAACGGCCTGGATGTCTTCAGTGGTAAGATTACCTTGACTCAACGGGTTCACCAACACATTTTGTTTGAGTTTTTCAATATCACGCCCCACCGCTAGGGTAAAAGCCTCAATAGCGGGATGGTGTGATACCGGATTAAAGTTACTCTTTAGAAACAATCCCGTACCCTGTAAACTCAATTCACTAGGTCTTATATTCTCAGTCACTGGTCTGTCTGAATGCTCAGTAGCCCATATTTTCAGTCTAATCATGCGGTAAAATCTTTGTAAATCTAGTTCTACATTAAACCAATTGGTTTTAGCAACTGGGCAAAAAGACAGACCCTTGTTTAAAACATGCATCTGTGCATCAGTTAGTGTGGTTGAGGAGATGTTTACCACTGTGCTTTCTTCTTTTCTTTCACATTCCTTGGTCTCTGGGACCTTGGTGTCTTTTCTCTTTCGCCACTTGTGCTGGCGCCGTCCACCCCGCCGGAGTCTCCTGGACCTGTGCTCTGCTCCGGAAAAGGAGGACCTGGGACTCTAGTGTTGGAAGAAGGCATTGACTCTTTATCCCTTGAAGCTCGATTAGTATTTCTACTGTCACCCAGCGTAGATCCATATCTTTTATCACTTGACGGTCTCCGATTCTTCCTTGCGTCCCCTTGCCAATTGTATACATATCCTGTAGCATAATCGTCCATGTCCCTGGACCATTTATTCCTTTTTTTGGCCTGGAGATCATTTCGGAATTTATCAAAAATTAATGAACTGGTAGACATATAGCTATCAAATTCTTCATTGGGTAACATAGCCTGTAGTTGTTCAACAAGGGTCTGTATAGCAGCCACTGTGGAAATCAGTTCTTGTTGTAAAAATTCAACATTTAACAAAATAAAGTCAAAGGCATATTTGTTGAAAATTTGTATAAATCTAGCACAGAAATCAGAATTATTTAAAAATAAATCCGGCCTCAGGTGTGACCGCATCCCCCTCGGTATTCTATGGAGGCGATGGTATTCACTGAGTGTTTGTAAATGCAGGTTCAAATTAATGGAGCGTCTTGATTCATTCTCGAATTTTTTCTTAACGTCTATAATAGAAGGAGCAGATAAAAAGGAGACATCTCTCACCGTGTTCTTAAAAATTCTTGTCTCATCCTCTTTAGTGTAAGAAAACACATCAGGGTTAGTGGTATTTGCAGTGTTATCCATATGGTGGTGCAGATTGTGTGCTGCTCATCTTTTTTTCTTTTTTCTATTATCTGGACTAGACGAGCGACTGCACCACCATATGGATAACACTGCAAATACCACTAACCCTGATGTGTTTTCTTACACTAAAGAGGATGAGACAAGAATTTTTCAGAACACGGTGAGAGATGTCTCCTTTTTATCTGCTCCTTCTATTATAGACGTTAAGAAAAAATTCGAGAATGAATCAAGACGCTCCATTAATTTGAACCTGCATTTACAAACACTCAGTGAATACCATCGCCTCCATAGAATACCGAGGGGGATGCGGTCACACCTGAGGCCGGATTTATTTTTTAATAATTCTGATTTCTGTGCTAGATTTATACAAATTTCCAACAAATATGCCTTTGACTTTATTTTGTTAAATGTTGAATTTTTACAACAAGAACTGATTTCCACAGTGGCTGCTATACAGACCCTTGTTGAACAACTACAGGCTCTGTTACCCAATGAAGAATTTGATAGCTATATGTCTACCAGTTCATTAATTTTTGATAAATTCCAAAATGATCTCCAGGCCAAAAAAAGGAATAAATGGTCCAGGGACATGGACGATTATGCTACAGGATATGTATACAATTGGCAAGGGGACGCAAGGAAGAATCGGAGACCGTCAAGTGATAAAAGATATGGATCTACGCTGGGTGACAGTAGAAATACTAATCGAGCTTCAAGGGATAAAGAGTCAATGCCTTCTTCCAACACTAGAGTCCCAGGTCCTCCTTTTCCGGAGCAGAGCACAGGTCCAGGAGACTCCGGCGGGGTGGACGGCGCCAGCACAAGTGGCGAAAGAGAAAAGACACCAAGGTCCCAGAGACCAAGGAATGTGAAAGAAAAGAAGAAAGCACAGTGGTAAACATCTCCTCAACCACACTAAGTGATGCACAGATGCATGTTTTAAACAAGGGTCTGTCTTTTTGCCCAGTTGCTAAAACCAATTGGTTTAATGTAGAACTAGATTTACAAAGATTTTACCGCATGATTAGACTGAAAATATGGGCTACTGAGCATTCAGACAGACCAGTGACTGAGAATATAAGACCTAGTGAATTGAGTTTACAGGGTACGGGATTGTTTCTAAAGAGTAACTTTAATCCGGTATCACACCATCCCGCTATTGAGGCTTTTACCCTAGCGGTGGGGCGTGATATTGAAAAACTCAAACAAAATGTGTTGGTGAACCCGTTGAGTCAAGGTAATCTTACCACTGAAGACATCCAGGCCGTTGCTGATCTGTCTGCAGACCACAGCCTCACCATCAAGTCTGCTGACAAGGGTGGTGGGGTTGTGGTAATGGACACAGATCAGTACGTACAAGAGATTTGATCTCAACTGGCTGATAATAATGTATACCAAAGGGTCTCTAATGACCCAAAATTTCAATTGTTAAGGGAACTTGGAGAGATGCTAGGACAGGCCAAACTTGGTGGGATTATAGACGAAAAATTGCAAAGTTATCTGTTATGTGAAAAACCAATTACCCCTATACTGTACACTCTCCCGAAAATACACAAGAATATACGGGCCCCCCCAGGTCGGCCGATTGTCTCTGGTAGGGGGTCTTTATTTTGTAATCCGGCCATTTTTCTGGATAAGATCCTGCGACCGTTCGCGGTTTCTGCCAGATCTTATATCAGAGATACGAATGATTTTTTGGATAAGATCAAAGATCTGAGGGTCCCAGAAGGAGCTGTTCTTGCTTCGTTTGACGTGTGCAGCTTGTACACGTCAATCGAACACGAGTTGGGTCTACATGCTGTGGAATTATGCCTCCTTCAGACAGATTATACAAAGGAATGCAGAACATTTCTGCTTGGTTTATTGAGATTTATTTTATGTAGAAATTATTTTTTATTTCGGGATGATTACTATGTACAGTTAAGGGGGACCGCGATGGGGTCCAATGTGGCGCCCACCTATGCAAATATATATATGACATACTTGGAAGACACATTCATCTATGGGTGTCACCACTTCAGCCATGTGCTGGGGTGGTGGCGCTATATAGATGATGTGTTCTTGATATGGGTGGGCGCCACAGAGGACCTCATGGCAATTCATTCATTTTTGAACGATATTGACCCTAGTGTCAAATTCACTGTATTATACTCGAAAAAAACAATGCAATTTCTTGATACAGAGGTGATGATTCAGGGTGATACCCTGGTCACCGACCTTTTTGTCAAATCTACAGACAAAAATACCTTGGTTAGATTTGAGAGTCACCATCCCAGGCCGATGATTGAATCTCTTCCCCTGAGTCAGATGTTACGTGTGGCTAGGATAGTTGGGGAAGGTCCAGTGAGGGACCAACGTTTATGTGAAATGGCCAGTAAATTTAAGGTGAGGGGTTACCCCAACAAGCTCGTTGCAGATAGCATCCAGAAGACAAAAGTGAGGATGAGAGATGGTGATCTGGCAAGATCTAAAAAGCCCATATCTAGAATACCTCTGGTTACTGATTATTGTAATAGTAGTCCACAGGTGTCGTCCATTGTCAGGAAACACTGGTCAATTTTGGCCAGTGGTTTTGACAAGGTTGAGGAATTTAAGGTTCCCCCACTGTGTTCGTTCCGAAGAAGCCGGAATTTGGGTGATAAACTAGTCAGATCTGATGTGGGTTCTAGCAGGATTGACTGTGCCACGTATTTTGGCTCGTCTCGGAAGGGCTGTTACCCGTGTCACGGGTGTGTGAACTGCCCATATATGTTAAAGGGAGAGTCATTTATTAATCCAACAAATGGGAAGACAGTGCATATTAAACAGTACCTGACATGTGACTGAACCTACGCTGTTTATTTACTATCATGTCCTTGTGGACTATGGTACGTTGGAGAAACAACCTGGGATGTCAAAACCAGATTAAATCAGCACCGATATACCATCAGAAAGAAGAGATTGGATTTACCTGTGCCTAAGCACTTCACAGAAGCAGGGCATATGGAGCGTGATTTAAAATTTAGGATTCTAGAACAAGAATACCCAGACGGGGTGGGGACAGGACTACACGTCTTAAGAGAAGAGAGCTCTATTGGATTTTTGAGCTGCAGACTCTCAAACCAATGGGGCTCAATGTGGATTTTAGGGTGATTTGATTTTTTCAGTATTGTTTTATTTCCCTATCCTTTTGTGTATTGTATGTCATGAATGTGGGTGACCTTTTTCTTTCTTTTTTCTGTTTTGTCCTGTGACCTACATGTATTGGGGTTCTGAGAAATTCTACTTACCTCGGGAGTAAGGCTGTATTTAAGTGCAAGCATTTAATAATAGTGAACAATAACATTGTTTTTTATTATTTTTTAGATCAATATGAAACTAAGCTTTACAATTGGATTATCTCTGGTTATCCTGGATGAAGGCAGGATCGATCGGCAACTTTTTAGCGATTATGTTTCATATTTGTATAATGTTATATTTTGTATGATCAGATTTCTGAGACCTGGGACCAGGGAGGGGGCGTGGTCTGATGACGATCGTGGGCGTGATCTTTCCCGACTGACAGATGTACGGATCAGGGGCGGTGACATGAGATATGTGTATTGAATGGTTGTGTTGATGCATCTCTCCCTGGGACAGCTGTGGCTTGGGGCCCCAGATAGGTGGCATCTATGCCTGCAGCTGCCGCACAAGCCCGGGGTCTCCGATCGAGGTTCGGTTGAAGACCGCGGGCTTGAGAGATTGTCATCTTGTTTGTATGAACCACTTGGACGTGAGTATAATGTCTTGTTGAATATTGGGATGAGGTGGTAATATATATAGGTGGTGTATGCCACTGTTTTTGAATAAACCGCTGGACCCCTTTTTTGAGATGATTAAATATATTATTTGCAGCGTATGATCGCTAAATAGTCCATGACGTGGTGGGTTGTTTACACCTTGTGACAGGACACATGACTGTCACGCTGGCTATGCTGATTCCGCCCTGGGTCGGGAATGGACATGCGCAGATCGCTTCTGCTCAGGTGCGGCCATCTTGGTTGTGGGTCTCTGAACTCTGTGTAACATTGACGGTCTCGCGGGACTGATGAAGTTCCGCGCATGCGCGTTTGCAATTTCCGGACGCCGTGCGATTCCTGCAGTATGTGAGTTTTCCTTGTATGTTTTTAATATTACACAATCACAGGCACCTGAATGTAATTATTATGAATTATGTATACACATCACAATTAAGTGAGTTGGGGACACTGTTCAATTGTAATAATGAATATGAATTGTGGAGTTGATGTATTACAAGTATGTGACACTCATTTGAGTAACCAGGATGAATTTTGCATAGATTATTCTTGTATAATTAAGTAATTTTTTGTATAATCATGTAATTCACACAGTAATCATGTATGCTATTTAAACATTTGAGTTTGCACTGATTGTTATGGCTTGACAAAGGCTCCATTGAGAGAGCTGAAACGTTGCTGTCTGCACATGTGGGAATAAACACCACTTTTTTTACCGTTATTCGTGTGCTGCCTTGGATTCTTCTACATATATATATATATATATATATATATATATATATATAGATACTGTATTTTTCACCCCATAAGACACACTTTTCCCCCCCAAAAAATGGGGGGAAATGCCCCTGCGTCTTATGGGGCGAATGCTGACAGTTTAACATCGCTGGATGCGATGTACGAGCGAGCGGAGCCTGGGGAGGGACTGGGAGGAGGAGCTGGGGGCCGGCAATAGCGGCGGGGCGATGCAGTCAGTGTACTATAGCCTCGCCCCACCGCTCCGGTATACTAATATAAAATGTCTTATTCAATTAAAAATTATTACACATGCCCCCTCACTCCTAATAGTACCTTACATCCTAATAGCTTCTGTACAATGCCGGCAGGCAGGCCGGGCGGGCGGCAGCGTAACTCCCTGATGTCACGTGCCTGCGCCGCCTACTTTATGAATGAAGCAGGCGGCGCGGGCAAGTGACGTCAGTGAGTGGCGCGCCGGCCACCCGCCGGCATTGTACAGAAGCTATTAGGATGTAAGGTACTATTAGGAGTGAGGGGGCATGTGTAATAATTTTTTATTGAATAAGACATTTTATATTTGTATACTAGGGGGGCGGCGGCGGGGGGGGCTGATCTGTGGATGGCACAGATAAGGGGTGGGGGGGGTCTGTGGATGGCACTGTTATGGGCTGGGGGGGTCTGTGGATGGCACTGTTATGGGGTGGGGGGGTCTGTGGATGGCACATACAGTACAGACCAAAAGTTTGGACACACCTTCTCATTCAAAGAGTTTTCTTTATTTTCATGACTATGAAGGCATCAAAACTATGAATTAACACATGTGGAATTATATACATAACAAACAAGTGTGAAACAACTGAAAATATGTCATATTCTAGGTTCTTCAAAGTAGCCACCTTTTGCTTTGATTACTGCTTTGCACACTCTTGGCATTCTCTTGATGAGCTTCAAGAGGTAGTCCCCTGAAATGGTCTTCCAACAGTCTTGAAGGAGTTCCCAGAGATGCTTAGCACTTGTTGGCCGTTTTGCCTTCACTCTGCGGTCCAGTTCACCCCAAACCATCTCGATTGGGTTCAGGTCCGGTGACTGTGGAGGCCAGGTCATCTGGCGCAGCACCCCATCACTCTCCTTCATGGTCAAATAGCCCTTACTTTCAAAGTTTTCCCAATTTTTCAGCTGACTGACTGACCTTCATTTCTTAAAGTAATGATGGCCACTCATTTTTCTTTACTTAGCTGCTTTTTTCTTGCCATAATACAAATTCTAACAGTCTATTCAGTAGACTGACTTCTCCTCAACGCAACTGATGGTCCCAACCCCATTTATAAGGCAAGAAATCCCACTTATTAAACCTGACAGGGCACACCTGTGAAGTGAAAACCATTTCAGGGGACTACCTCTTGAAGCTCATCAAGAGAATGCCAAGAGTGTGAAAAGCAGTAATCAAAGCAAAAGGTGGCTACTTTGAAGAACCTAGAATATGACATATTTTCAGTTGTTTCACACTTGTTTGTTATGTATATAATTCCACATGTGTTAATTCATAGTTTTGATGCCTTCAGTGTGAATCTACAATTTTCATAGTCATGAAAATAAAGAAAACTCTTTGAATGAGAAGGTGTGTCCAAACTTTTGGTCTGTACTGTATATAAGAGTGCAGGGCCGGATTAAGAGCATCATGGGCCTGGTGCTGAGGATTTTGCTGGGCCTTTTTATGGAACTGCACTCAGTGTCTTAATTACATATATATTTTATCGATACCATTAAAGTATTTTGTTCCTGCAACTACCCCTTCATTTGGCGTCTATCTTGGCAACATGGAGGGGGACCACGGGAGGGGGACCCTGAGGGTGGGGGCACCCTCAGAGCACTATAGTGTCAGGAAAACCGCTTTGTTTTCCTGACACTATAGTGATCATTTAACATGACTATGAAGATTACTGTTTTCTAGCTGCTGTGGACTGTGGACAACAGCAGCTAGAAACAGTAATTTTCATAGAGCTGTGTTATGATTTATGGACACAGCATTCAGCATGCTTAGCCAGTCAGATAGAAGGCTGGCTAAGCATGCTGAGAGCTGTGTCTAAATAACATAACACATTAAAGGGATTCTGTCACCAGGTTTCACCCCTGTCAGCTAAAAATATGCTGATGTTCAGGGCGTCTTCACGATTCCTAATGTGGGCTTATAAATGTCATCTGTAGCCTTATTTAGCTAAAAAACAGCTTTTACTAACCTGTCAGTCAAACAAAAAAGGTGCCCAAGGGGATGTTAATGGATGCAAGGTGCCGGCCGCACACGCCGCCGTTCGTGCCCAGCGCCGCCTTTCCAGACTTCTGCGCCGCCTGCTTATCCTCTGTGGCCTCTCGCTCTCCCTCCCTCCCTCCTCCTCCTGCTGTAAGATCTCGCGCATACAGGGGTTGAGCGAAGTGCCGGCGCATGCGCACTTCGCTGTAAGAAGCCAAATGGAGAAGTCCGCACGGGCGCATCAGGCAGAGCCCTGTTCGCAAGCGCGAGATCTTACAGCAGAAGGAGGGGGAGGGAGGGAGAGCGAGAGGCGGCACAGAGGATTAGGAGGCGGCGCAGAAGTCCGGAAAGGCGGCACTGGGCACGAACGGCGGCGGGTGCGGCCGGCACCTTGCATCCATTAACATCCCCTTGGGCACCTTATTTGTTTGACTGACAGGTTAGTAATAGCTATTTTTTAGCTAAATAAGCCCACAGATGACATTTATAAGCCCACATTAGGAATCGTGAAGACACCCTGAACATCAGCATATTTTTAGCTGACAGGGGTGAAACCTGGTGACAGAATCCCTTTAAAGAAATTACTGTTTCTAGCTGCTGTGGACTAGCAGCTAGAAACAGTAATTTCTTTAATGTGTTATGTTATTTAGACTGAGCTCTCAGCATGCTTAGCCAGTCAGTAATTTTCATAGTGCTGTTATGATTTATGGAAACAGCTCTCAGCATGCTTAGCCAGCCTTCTATCTGGCTGTGCTTCTTGAGAGTCACAGTCCACAGGCTCAGAAACAGCCTGTGGACTGTGACTCTCAAGATGCAAAGCCAGATAGAAGGCTGGCTAAGCATGCTGAGAGCTGTGTCCATAAATCATAACAGCACTATGATTGCCCTCCCTTCCAACTGGAAGTTTATCTGATACCTGCCCTGCTCCAGAAGCTCCTGCTATCTCGCGGGCTGTTGTGGCTGAGCGCTGTGGGCCGTGTGCTGGTCGAAACTGCTGAGCAGGTCGTACACAGCACAGCGTGCAGGAGGGATAACCGCGGGCGCACTGAGGTCATATCCGGCGGGCCGGCATTACAGGAACCGCACCAGCTGCTCTGACGTCCTGCCGCCGGATATCCTGTGATGTACATCCGGCGGCAGGACGGCAGAGCAGCTGGTGCTGTTCCTGTAATGCCGGCCCGCTGGATATGACCTCAGTAGTGATGGGAAGTTCGGATCTTTCAGGTGAATCGGTTCATGAATCGGATCTTCGGTTCACTTGCTGAGTCACTGACTGCTGAGCTGACTCGCAAGTGAACCGAAGACTCTAGGTGCCGGTGCGCATGCGCAGATGCTATCGATTCGATTCACTTGCTGCTGCAGGTGAGTGATTGATTATAGTGATAGTGAAGGGAAGCTGAGGCTGACTCCGGACAGGAGGACTCAGGACAGGAGTCAGGAGCTGTCACTGTGGTGTGCATTGTTGTCTGTTGTGCATTGTTACCCACAGTGACAACAGTCTGACACTGACAGTAGTACAACGAACCAAGTGAAGTGAAATGTGAATGCACGCACAGGGAAAACTATGTGCTGAATTGATAACAGTATTACAGTAACACAGTCACTGTCTGATAATAAAATAGTCCCCACTTAACGGAATCCATAAAGGAGATGTGAACCCACCCTTAGTTATATAGCTACTGAATGAGATGCCTTTAACATATATATCTCCTGAGAAGCCAATTTGATCCTAAAGGGTTAATTCAACCTGTAATCTAAACTCTGTGTCATCTGTCACTTCTCTTATCTCTCTGCTCCTGTCCCTTAATATTATCACTGCTGCAACAAAAGCAGCCGACAGCCTCAGTGTAACTTGTTCTAGAGTCTGACTCACGGCTCTTTTAACTCAAAGAATCGAATGAGTCACTAACTAAGTCGGATCTTTAGATTCTTTTAACTTGAGACTCATTCGATTCATTTCTATTCTTAGACTCCCTGTACTACTCAGACGACTCAGAGCTGCTAGTGCTAGCCTTGCCTCAGCTCTGATTGGTTGGTGGGGAGGGGAGGGGCTGGCAGAAGCAGCTTCCACTCTAGGATCATATTACGCTCCTCCCGAGTCCCTCCCTCAGGCTCCTGCTGCCAGCGTGAGGTGAGCGTCTCTGCATTGTCTGTGTGCTATGTGACTGACAGTCATCACTAGACCTCAGTGCGCCCACGGTTATCCCTCCTGCACGCTGCGCTGTGTACAACAGAGGACTTTTAGCGAGGGCCGCTCCCGACGGCCTTTTGGCTGGCGGATGGGCGGATGGGCCTATTTTATGGTAGGGGCCTGGAGCTGCAGCTCCATCAGCCCCTACGTTAATCCGGCCCTGTAAGAGTGCCATCCACAGATCCCCCCTGTAACAGTGCCAGCCACAGATCCCCCCTGTAACAGTGCCATCCACAGATCCCCCCTGTAACAGTGCCATCCACAGATCCCCCCTGTAACAGTGCCAGCCACAGATCCCCCCTGTAACAGTGTTCGTCATCCACAGATCCCCCCATAACAGTGTCCGTCATCCACAGATCCCCCCTGTAACAGTGTCAATCATCCACAGATCCCCCCCTGTAACAGTGTCCGTCATCCACAGATCCCCCCATAACAGTGTCCGTCATCCACAGATCCCCCCTGTAACAGTGTCCGTCATCCATAGATCCCCCCTGTAACAGTGTCAATCATCCACAGATCCCTCCTGTAACAGTGTCCGTCATCCACAGATCCCCCCATAACAGTGTCCGTCATCCACAGATCCCCAGTAATAGTACCATCCACAGACCACGATTAGTTCCAAACCCACCAAAAGCACACCATTTGGTTAAAAAAAATGTTTTTCTTATTTTCCTCCCCAAAAACCTAGGTGCGTCTTATAGGGCGAAAAATACGGTATATACACACTCATTTTTCAAACTGGTGTAAAGTAGAACTGGCTTAGTTGCCCATAGCAACCAATAAAATTCCACCTTTCATTTTTCACAGCTCCTTTGGAAAATGAAAGGAGGAATCTGATTAGTTGCTCTGGGCAACTAAGCCAGTTTTCCTTTGCACTAGTTTTGATAAATCTCTCCCACTGTGTACTTGTATGTGTACATAGTTTTGTGTGTCTTATTCACTCACTAAATTATCACACTATACTAATCTTTGTGGGAAAATTGACAGTTGCTGTGCAGACGGCACACAAGTATTGTATTCAGATTACAAGAAGTCTGTGTGTAAGTGGCTGATAGCTGTGCTTCTGTAACAGGATGTGGGGGCGGGTCTTTTCTATCTCAGAGATGGGAGGGGGGATCAAAGCTGTGCAGGTGCATTTGAAATCAACAGGGGAGAGGCCATGTGACCAGAGCAAAAGGAACGCCCACAGAGCCTCACAGGAGATGACAACAGTGGGTAGAATTAATATGAGAGCATTTATGAGTGCATGTGAAGCAAAGCTGATACCAATAAACGAACAAGTGTGATTTTATTATGTGCTGCTTTACAGTAAGATATGGATTTGTAATTCACAAAGGTGTCCATAGCCTTTAAAGTAGTAGCATGCTAAGAATATTAAAGGTGTTATTCTTCTATCAGATCACAGCATATAACCATCATCATTTTCTAGTGTTTAGCCTACTTTCTTCAATAAGCCTTAGAATCGTTAAAAGTTTTCTCTGTGTAATAAGCAGCCATTGTCAGTCTATGCTACTGATTTCACACTTTGCAATGCATAGGTTAAAATATGCTTTGGTCCTGTGACTAAATCTGCATGAAATCATGCAAAATGTATGTTTTTTTCTCCAGCAAATACACAGATTTTCTGAAGGCATTTATGTCCGTGTGGACGTACCCCATAATAACTTGTGCACCTTTTCAGATAGGCTTAATTTTAAACTTGAACCAGTAACATCAATGCAGTGCATGTTGCAGAAAATTGCTAAATGTGCTTATGTTAAACTTCTCTCTAGTGCTCATAGGTTTTGTTTCTGCTCAGGTATACCATGTGGGAAGCAAATGATCAGTTCCATGAGTTTGATAGGAGGCGGAAGTAGTGGTGCTCCACTTTATGACCGGAATCATGTGACCGGTGCTTCTTCTAGTAGCTCTTTAAGTACCAAGGCCTCCCTTTACCCACAGGTGAGCAGACTAGAAGACAAGAGAAACTGAGAATGGAAATAACAATTAGGATGAGCACATAATGGTGCTGTTTATGCAATCAACTGTGAACTACTGTATCTCTACACTTAATTGACCTGTTGTTTGGGTAAAATGCATAATCTTTCACCAAGCTGTGTTTATGTGTCAGCTGCTGTAGTGAAATAACAGTAGGTATTCTTTATGATATTAACTGAAGAAGCCATTAGGCTGCCTGGCAATAACATTAGCAACATTTAAATACAAAAACAGCCAATAGGACAGGTGGAAAATTCCAATACTCTGCGATCGCTACAAAAAATACTGTTACATTCTATTTATAGCACATGGAGATGGAAAATATGACATGACATATCTTTAAAGAAGCTCCCGCACAAATATTTTTATTCCCTGACCTGTTACAAGGGTACATGATGTAAACTGCAGTGAAGGTAATGTTTTTACCAGTGACTTTATTTCTGCGTTATTACCTCCCTTCTGATCCTCAGCAGGTATTTGACCAACACTCTGTCTCTCCAACTGACAAAGGACAAGAAGTCAGTTACTTTTCTATTTATTCCTATGAAATTGACATGGAGGCTCCCATAGGAATACATTGCGAGACTGAGTTCCTGTTCACACATAAGATGCTGTGTTATTTGGAGAGTCAGAGTGTTGATCACGTGACACAGCTAAGTATCAGAAGGGAGATTATAACTCACAAATACAGTCACTAGTAAGAAGTTTACCCTCAGTACAGTTTACTCTATGTACCTTTCACAGGTCAGAGAATAAACATTTTTGTGGGAGTCCATTTTTGTAGAAATGTTCCATCACTTGTTTAATGTGAAATAAAAATCTATGTTCATCTCTTGCTTATTATTTATAGAATGTGCATAAATCAATGTGAAGGCCTCAGTTGCATAATTTGACAAAAATAAATTGCCTTGTACAACGAACGATGAGTACTGGTGTTGCTATTTCAAGTGTGCTATATTCATAAAGCTCAAATACACTGCAATGCTGTACACTAGATTAAAAGGTTCAATATCACACATTCATAAGAAAAAATAATGTAGAACATACGAGAAGCCTTTGCTTGAACTTGGATCACTAACCTTATTAAACATTTGAGTTTGCAAACAAAATCATTTGCTTTTCATTTCAGATCTTGAACCCACCACCATCACCAGCTACAGATCGCTCCTTATGCAATACTGAAGTCTTTTACTCATCTAATAGTCCATCCACTACCAGATCTTACAGGTAAAGTCTAATTTTCACAAGATAATATCTGCATTGGTGATGAAGTATAACACATTAAAACTATGAAACGTAATCTCTGTTCATTTACTTTCACTTATAGAAGTAATTTCATCGCTTATTAGGGTACTTTCACACTAGCTTTTTTTCCGGCATTGAGTTCCATCCTAGGGGCTCAATACCGGAAAAGAACTGATCAGTTTTATCCTAATGCATTCTGAATAGAGAGCAAACATGTCTTCAGTTCAGTCTTTTTGCCTTTTCAGGACGGAAATAATACTGCAGCATGCTGCGGTATTATCTCCGTCCAAAATTCCGGAACACTTGCCAGAATGCCAGATCCGGCATTTTTTCCCATTGACATGCATTAATGCCGGATCTGGCCCCGAGTGTTCTGGCATAACGGATCCGGCATTGCGGTCTGCACATACTCAGACCGAAAAAAAAAAGTGAAAACTATAAATGCCCGATCCTTTTTTCCGGATGACACCGGAGAGATGGATCCAGGCATTTCAATGCATTTGTCATACGGATCAGGATCCTGATCCGTCTGACAAATGCCATCAGTTTGCATACGTTTTGATGGAATCCTCTGCCGCAAGTGTGAAAGTTCCCTTAGGTGACTTACTACTGTCTCATGTTGTGATTTATTTTTTTAGTGGCTGATGGAATATTTGTTTTACAATTTAATTTTTTTTTTTTTATATTTTTGCTGAATGGTACTGAGCTTGAATACCAAACACTGCCTATGGGCTGAAGTATTGCTGTTTCTTTTTCAAGTCACTTACAGCCCCCTATCTATTGCTACTAAGTACTGTAGTTTTGTCATACACTTAAAATATGTGTCAAATTTCTGTATTGCAGTCTTTACGTGTAAACCACATTAGTGTACAGTGACTGCAAGTATCACCTAAGAGAAACATTGTACAGGGTGGGCCATTTATATGGATACACCTTAATAAAATGGGAATGGTTGGTGATATTAACTTCCTGTTTGTGGCAGATTAGTATATGTGAGGGGGGAAACTTTTCAAGATGGGTGGTGACCATAGCGGCCATTTTGAAGTCGGCCATTTTGAATCCAACTTTTGTTTTTTCAATAGGAAGAGGGTCATGTGACACATCAAACTTATTGGGAATTTCACAAGAAAAACAATGGTGTGCTTGGTTTTAACGTAATTTTATTCTTTCATGAGTTATTTACAAGTTTCTGACCACTTATAAAATGTGTTCAATGTGCTGCCCATTGTGTTGGATTGTCAATGCAACCCTCTTCTCCCACTCTTCACACACTGATAGCAACACCGCAGGAGAAATGCTAGCACAGGCTTCCAGTATCCGTAGTTTCAGGTGCTGCACATCTCGTATCTTTACAGCATAGACAATTGCCTTCAGATGACCCCAAAGATAAAAGTCTAAGGGGGTCAGATCGGGAGACCTTGGGGGCCATTCAACTGGCCCACGACGACCAATCCACTTTCCAGGAAACTGTTCATCTAGGAATGCTCAGACCTGACACCCATAATGTGGTGGTGCACCATCTTGCTGGAAAAACTCAGGGAACGTGCCAGCTTCAGTGCATAAAGAGGGAAACACATGTAGCAATTTTGCATATCCAGGGGCCTTGAGGTTTCCATTGATGAAGAATGGCCCCACTATCTTTGTACCCCATATACCATACCATCAATTTTTTTGTTCCAACAGTCTTGGAGGGATCTATCCAATGTGGGTTAGTGTCAGACCAATAGCGGTGGTTTTGTTTGTTAACTTCACCATTCACATAAAAGTTTGCCTCATCACTGAACAAAATCTTCTGCGTAAACCGAGGGTCCTGTTCCAATTTTTGTTTTGCCCATTCTGCAAATTCAGTGCGCCGATCTGGGTCATCCTCGTTGAGATGCTGCAGTAGCTGGAGTTTGTAAGCTTGCCATTTGTGAGTAGCTAATATCCGCCGAAGGGATGTTCGACTAATGCCACTCTCCAGTGACATGCGGCGATTGCTATGCTGTGGGCTTTTGCCGAATGAAGCTAGGACAGCCACTGATGTTTCTTCATTAGAGACAGATTTCATGCGTCCACATTTTGGCAAATCCAACACTGAACCAGTTTCACGAAACTTAGAAAGCAGTTTGCTAACTGTAGCATGGGAGATGGGTGGTCTCGTAGGGTGTCTTGCATTGAAATCTGCTGCAATGACCCGGTTACTGCATTCACCAGACATCAACACAATTTCTATCCGCTCCTCACGTGTTAACCTCGGCAACATGTCAATGGCTGTAAACAAAGAGAAACTTGTAAATAACTCATGAAAGAATAAAGTTACGTTAAAACCAAGCACACCATTGTTTTTCGTGTGAAATTCCCAATAAGTTTGATGTGTCACATGACCCTCTTCCTATTGAAAAAACAAAAGTTGGATTCAAAATGTCCGAATTCAAAATGGCCGCTATGGTCACCACCCATCTTGAAAAGTTTCCCCCCCTCACATATTCTAATGTGCCACAAACAGGAAGTTAATGTCACCAACCATTCCCATTTTATTAAGGTGTATCCATATAAATGGCCCACCCTGTAGAATCCCTTGATTAGATTAGAACACTATTTTGCTTGTTCTTGAAAAGCTGGGTCTAAATCAACCCATGCACATGAGATTTTGATTGGACACAGTGATCAGTCAACCTTGGGATCGTTTGTTCGATCCCAACATAACAGACCGAACTGTTCAATAAAGGATTTATTTTTTTTTATTTTTTTTTTACATTGCACACGACCCAGGAAGGCAGTTTATCATATGATCAGTCAAATTCATCCAGTCATGCCATATACACTTGCAGTTTCTGTTTGCTATAGCTGAACTTTTTAAACCTGACAGTTCACATTTTTATAGAGCAGAGAAGTCTGCTAACTTTTATTATATGTATTTGGGCAGCTTTACACTCCACCATTTTATCATTGGAAATGCTAACTGTAAACAAAAAGTTACCTACTTAAATGAACATGTACTTTGTTTGTTTGCAGGCCTTATCTTATACGAGGCATTGCTCCTCCAACAACACCTTGCAGCACTGATGTTTGTGACAGCGACTATACTACAAGTAGATGGAAATCTAATAAATATTACATGGACTTAAATTCTGATTCAGATCCATACCCACCTCCTCCCACTCCCAGGAGTCAGTACATGTCAGCTGAGGAGAGCTGTCCCCCTTCCCCAACAACTGAAAGAAGCTACTTCCACCTCTACCCTCCTCCCCCCTCACCATGTACAGACTGTTCATGACAAACCGAAGGAACCTACCCCTCAAAATTGTAAATAATTTAAATCTGAACATATATAATAGGTACACATGTATGTGTATATAATATATATATATATATATATATATATATATATTTACACATGTATGTGTGTATATATGTATATGAAAGATCATTTGGATTGATGTTTTCTAAGAAAAAACATAAAAAATAAATATTGTGTGATTAAAATGGGTCAGGGAGGGACTATGAAAATGTACAGTGGAAAAAATATTTTTTATTTTTTCTATTTAACTGCCATGTTTCTTCAATGATCTAAACCATGATATGTATCTTTCCAGAATACATGCATTTTCCTAATTGCTGCTAAACTGGGATAGAAATGTTAGACATTAAAGACATGTTATCTGTATCAATGGCTGCATCGTGCATGCAAAGTAGTCCATAGCTAGTATTACAGGATAGCGATTTTGTTGACTTTTATTTAAAAAAAAAAACTTCTCTAAAGTTTTCCATTAGCAATGCTCTAAATAAACATTGTCCAGGGAAATCTGTCTTCAGCATAAAAAAAAGGTGGTGACAGTTAGGCTGGGTTCACACTTGAGCGTTTTACAGCGCGTTCAAACGCGCTGTAAAACGCTCAACACATGAAAACCAATGCTTCCCTATGGCCCTGGTTCTCACTTGAGCGTTTTACAGCGCTGAAAAACGCGCTGTAAAACGCCCTACGCTCAAACAAGTACTTGAGCTTCTTTGGGGCGTTTTGACGCGCGTTTGTGGCCATAGGACATTGCAGTCAATCACACAAACGCGCGTCAAACGCGCGTTTACTATTGCAAAAAACGCTCGTCAAAAACGCGCGTTAAACGCGCATATCAAAGACGCTCAGGTCTGAACCCAGCCTAACAATTTAATGATGAAAATATTCAATTAAAAACCCCAGGATTAGTATATTTTCAGCAGAATGAAAACAACATGCTAATAGAACAGATCCAGACTGATAGATTCAATCCCAAATAAATGAATAGGATTTTCACAAGATCCTTGGTAATAACTGGGCGTGAAGGGTTTTTCCAATAAATTAATCTCACGGCATATCGATTAGATATAGCTTAAAAGCCTGTTCAATGGGGGTCTTCTTCTGAGAACCTGGTCTGGATGGATACCTGGTCTCCATGGATCCATTAATGCCTTTAGGAGATGTTAAAATTTTCTGGGTTCTTGGGATTCAAGTAATTAAACCATCACCAGTCAGACTTTTAGGGATTATTCAGTGCATTTGCCATAAAAATATTTTGTTAAGTGAAGGTCCTTGTTGAACTATTTTGCTTCCAGGACAATCTTCACATGTTTGACAAACACAAAAAAGCCTGAATTATAAAAACACCTGGTTCATTGCAAAAATGCCACCTGGCATTCATGTAATGCACACCTTCAAGCAATTTTGCATCAAAGTGTGATGTTTTATAAGAAATTAATCTTTGTGACAAAGTCGGACCCAATCAGAGGAAAATGTCTACATGCACACCATCACCATAGGTTAAGTAAAATGTTGTGTGTCCTACAGTGTTTTTTTGCCCAAAAATAATTTTACAAGTGTACAAATAATCTTACCAGCAGCGTATATTTTACTGTGTCCAATTGCAATTTTTTTTTCAAAGAAACTGCTGTAAATTGTATTACAAAAATGCCATTTAGCATAGCCTAGTGTTCCTAAACTGTAACTTGACATAGTTACATACTTAGGCAGATTGAAAAATCTCACCAGTTCATTAAGTTAAGCCTTTTTCAGACCAAGCATACAACATTGTTAGGCTACTTTCACACTCTCGTTTTGACTTTACGTTTGTGAGATCCATCATGGGCTCTCACAAGCAGTCCAAAACTGATCAGTTTTGCCCTAATGCATTCTGAATGGAAAAGGATCTGCTCAGAATGCCTCCAATCAGTCTCCATTCCGCTCTGGAGGCGGACACCAAAACGATGCCTGCAGCATTTTGCTGTCCGCTTGACGAAACTGAACCAAACGGATCCGTCCTGGCACACAATGTAAGTCAATGGGGACGGATCCGTTTTCTCTGACACAATCTGGCACAATAGAAAATGGATCCGTCATGAACTCCACTGAAAGTCAATGGGAGACGGATCCGTTTTCTATTGTGCCAGATTGTGTCAGAGAAAACGGACACAATCTTGGTTATGTTACAGATAAAACAAACAGATCCGTTCATGACAGATGCATGCGGTTGTATTATTGTAATTGATCAGTTTTTGCAGATCCATGACGGATCTGCCCAAAACGCGAGTGTGAAAGTAGCCTTAGATTAAATATCTAATGCCATGTGCTATTAGATAAGCATGTAGCCTTTTTCAAATGTTGACATAATATCTGCCATTACTACCTCTTTGGATAGGGCATTCCATAGTTTGAGTACTTTAACTGTAAAAACTCCTTACCTGTATTAATGTTTAAATCACCTTTCCCCACATGTAAAGAATGCCCCCTGGTCATTTGTAAAGTCCTTGGAATGAATAAATCATGCTAGTTCCTTGCATTGAGCAGACCTGTATTTATACATGTAAATAACATTGTAATAAGGTGTCTTTAAGCCTCTCATTATCAGAGAGATAATCTATACTTTTTACAGTATATGAAGGCAAAAACTGAATCCCATATTTAAGATGTGACTCTTTACTCTATCCCACCAACACGATCACACGATCATTGATTAAAGAGAATGGGCCTAACACAGAGCCTTGTGGTACCGGCTGCTGACTTTAGCCCATTTTGAATATGTACCATTTACAACAACGCTGGTATATAATTGGTCACAGAAAACAAAGTGCAAGTATTGTCCCCTAGTCCCTGCATTTGTGGCATCAGCACAAGACTCTTGTGTGCACTGTATCAAATGCTTTAGCAAAATCCAGTTACAGCACATCTGATGCATTACCGACATCCATATTTGCACTTGCCTCCTCATAGAAACCCAGCATATTGCTTAATCAAATAATTCATTCAAAGGTAAAAACAAAATTAGAGCAGCTCTCACCTGCCTGGAGACTCTAACCATAAGGACACGGACCGCTCCCTCACCCGGACTGGGAGCAATATGTAGACAAGTAAAGAAAGGTTGTCTAGCCTTTTCTTGTGAAGCTCCAAAAGCACTTTATTTGATATCCAATAATAAAAACATCCAGGTACAGGTTAAATCAGTCTACGCGTTTCGGGCTGAGAATATTTTTATCCCTTACTCATGAGTAAGGACTAAAAATATTCTCAGCCCGAAACGCGTAGACTGATGTAACCTGTACCTGGATGTTTTTATTATTGGATATCAAATAAAGTGCTTTTGGAGCTTCACAAGAAAAGGCTGGACAACCTTTCTTTACTTAATCAAATAATTACATAGTTATTTTGGTTGAAAAAAGACAATCAAGTTCATCAAGTTCAATCAAGGGATAGTGTCACGGTAGGTGGGGAAAGGAAGAACACCAAATAAACAAACTACAACAGTAACACAGACTAGGCCTCAAAGCTAGTGAGGATGGGAAGGTTACCTCCTAGTTATCCCTGAGCCTCTCCCTGACTGCTAACAATATGAGCAAATCCTAATGGTGGAAGAGCTCATACACCGAAACCTAAGACCTGCTGAAACTGACACAAAGCCTACATTAGGGAGCGGGGATGAGGCTGCCAGGACCTTCCACCGTGAAGGACCAGCATCTCCCTGAGACCTAGACACAACACACACACAAAATAGAAACAGAAGGATTTTGCTTGAGAAGAGTAAGAAGTAGGAGAACTTCTAACAACCAGCTTGGAACTCCAGAAGGAAATAACAACTGCAAAGTCTGCAGTGAGAGGCAGGCTAAAATAGAGCCACTAAACAGCAAATGAGCACCTGTGGAGAGGTGAGATCCTGCCCACAACAACAGACAGCAAGGAAAAACAGAAAGACCTGTCAGATAGACTCAAGAGCTGCAAGTCTATCTGATCTTCTCAGACCTCTCACAGGGCAGGTAGTGACAGTACCCCCCCTTCTACGGGTGAGCTCTGTGCACCCAGGACTGACCTTATCCAGGTGTGCCCTGTGAAAAGCCTTCAGATGGTAACTAGCACTGACATCAGTCGCCGGAACCCACATTCTTTCTTCTGGACCGTAACTCTTCCAATGTACAAGGTACTGAAGGGAACCACGAAGAATACGTGAATTAATTATTCTGGAGATCTGAAACTCCAGATTACCATCTATCATGACAGGAGAAGGTGGCAAGGGAGATGGTTCAGCAGGTTCCACATAGTTTTTCAACAAAGATTTGTGAAACACATTTTGGATCTTCCAAGCCTTCCAACTGGATTAATAATGGCAGAGATCTTGTAAGGACCTATAAATCTTGGGCCCAACTTCCAAGAGGGTACCTTCAACTTAATGTTCTTAGTGGACAACCACATCAAATCACCCACACACAGCTCAGGACCAGTCATACATCTCTTCTCAGCCATACGTTTATATCTATAATTTTTTTCAAATTGATTTGAATCTTCCGCCAGATAGATGACAATGAGGAAGAGAATCTCTCCTCTTCAGGTATACCAGAGGACTCAGCCCCAGAAAAAGTACAAAACTGAGGGTGAAACACATATGCACCAAAATATGGTGACTTATCAGTGGACTCCTGTCTATGGTTATTCAAGGCAAACTCAACCAAAGACAAAAATGAAGACCATTCTTCCTGATTCTTGGAGACAACACACCTCAAATAAGTCTCCAGATTCTGGTTGGTGCGCTTAGTTTTCCCGTTCGAATGAGGGTGGCAAGCCGAAGAGAAGGACAACTGAACCCCTAGTTGAGTACAGAACGCCCTCCAGAACCTGGAAACAAATTGCGTCCCCCTATCAGATACCACATCAGAGGGAATTCTGTGTAATTTCACAATCTTATCAATAAACACTTGAGCGACAGTTTTGGCATTGGGCAAACCTGATAATGGTATGAAGTGCGCCATCTTAGTGAAGCGGTCTACCACCACCAAAATCACAGTCTTCCCAGAAGAGCTAGGTAAATCAGTGATGAAGAGATCCTGAAGGCCGAGTATGAGTCACCTTGGCACATGCACAGGTCTCACAAGCTGCCACATAGCCCTCCACACTTTTACGTAAACCTGGCCACCAGAATCTCAGAGAAATAAGATCCACAGTTGATCTGCTCCCCGGGTGTCCCGCAAGGACAGTATCATGATGCTCCTTGAATACCTTGTGTCGAAGCCCAGAAGGAACAAACAATCTCACTAGAGGACAGGAATCCGGTGCCGCACCTTGAGCTCCCAAAACCTCCGCCTCAAGTTCAGGATAAAGGGCGGATACCATCACCCCATCAGCCAAAATCCAAATCCCCCCCAGGAAAGCTACGCGACAAAGCTTCCACTTTGACGTTTTTGGCCCCAGGGCAATAAGTGACCACAAAATTTAATCTGGTAAAAAACAATGACCATTTGGCCTGCCTTGGGTTCAAATGATTTGCTGATTGCAGATAAGCCAGATTCTTATGGTCAGTAATTACTGTAATGGGATGAATCGCTCCTTCTAACCAATGGCACCATTCTTCAAAGGCCAATTTTTAATGGCCAGCAATTCTCTATTACCAACTTCATCATTTCTTTCAGCAGAAGAGAGTTTTTTAGAAAGAAAAGCACAAGGGCGCCATTTGCCAGGAGAGGGACCCTGCGACAATGCTCCGACTCCCACTTCTGACGCATCAACCTCCACAATGAAAGGTTGAGACACATCAGGTTGCACCAGAATGGGAGCAGAAACGAAACATTCCTTTATTGCAGAAAAAGCATGTAGTGCCTCTCCCGACCAGACTGAGAAGTCCACACCTTTCTTGGTCGTATCAAAGGCTTGACAATAGTGAAATAATTCAGGATAAACTTTCTGTAGTAATTAGTAAATCTCAAAAACCGCTTTAGCGCTTTCTGATTCTCAGGTAGATCCCAGTCTAATACATGGACCTTTTCGTGATCCATACGAAAACCTGAGGAAGAAAGCAGGTAACCCAGGAACTGCAGCTCCTAAACAGCAAACACACATTTTTCCAAATTAGCATACAACTTATTCTCCCGGAGGATCAATAATACTTGTCTTAAATGATCCTGATGAATCTCCATATCGGGCGAGTAAATTTGTATGTCATCGAGGTAAGTAACAACATTGCTTGCCCGCAGAACTGTTGCTTAGCTTTTGGAATGAGGTTCTGTGTTTGACCTCATTCCCAGGGCGGCTTTACTAGCTGGGTGGCTCCTTGCTCCTAAGTCTGCCTTGAGCGCCGAGCTGATCACTCGGTGCTCGACTGGTTGGTCTGTCGGTCATGTGACGTGGCCAGCGTCACATGACCCTCACTCCCCACTATAAATACAGGCAGCCTGCTGGCTACAGGTTGCCTGTTAATTTCTAGGTTCCTGGCTATTTGTTGGACTGCTGAATACTTACCTGATCCTGTTCCTTGACCATCCTTTTGCCTGATCCTCCTGTACTGCGCATCCGTCCTGGTATTGTGACCTCGGCTCCGTCCTGGTATTGTGGTCACTTCCCTCCCCCCTGTGTGTGTGTGTACGCGACCGTTACAGATTAACAGGCCCAATAACCACTGTATTATGAATCCTCTGGTGACCCTGACTGACTATGTCTCTAATCTGACGCAGATGGTGCAGGAGTTAGGGGAAAAACTCAGCTCTTTTGAGTTAGGGCAAGGCTCTTCCACTCCTCAGGCCTCCAGTCCGCATTTTGAACCCCAGATTAAGCTCCCAGAAACCTTTTCTGGAGACCGGAAGAAGTTTCTCTCTTTTAAGGAGAGTTGCAAACTTTACTTCCGTTTGCGCCCCGTGTCCTCTGGCCCTGAGAGTCAACGCGTGGGCATTATCATTTCCCGATTACAGGGTGATCCCCAGGACTGGGCGTTCTCTTTACCTGCTGGCGCCAGTTGTTTATATTCTGTGGAGGGGTTCTTTCAGGCCCTAGGTACCCTCTATGATGAACCAGACAGGGCTCTAGTAGCCGAGACGGCTCTAAAGGCACTGGTTCAGGGCAATTTACCAGCGGAGGATTATTGCACCCAATTCAGAAGGTGGTGTGTCCCCTCAGGATGGAACGAACCAGCCCTAAAGAGTCAGTTCAGGTCAGGTCTGTCTGATAAATTAAAGGATCTTCTGGTCAGTTATCAACTTCCAGAGACCTTAGAGGAGATGATGACCCTTGTTGTCCGACTTGACCGACGGGTTAGAGAGAGACGACAGGAACAACAGTTCTCTTCCCAGATGGTGGTCCAGCCAGAGGCCTATCCCAGAGACAATGCTGAGGTCTCCACCGAGGAACCCATGCAGGTTGGCATGACCCGAGGGAATCTTCGCCGCAGACGTGGAGAATGCTTTTACTGTGGAGATTCTGACCATTGGATCAACCAGTGTCCTAAGAAGGTCCTCTCTGTCAAGTCTCCTAAGGCAAGGCAACCTAAAGACCAGGTACACCCTGAATTTTCTAAATGTAAGCTTTCGGTACCCATTACGATTTCTCTGGGAGTAGATAAATGGCCGGGTAAGGCCTTTATTGATTCTGGCTCAGCGGCTAGCTTTATTGACTCTGAGTATGCTGTTAGATTGGGTATTCCTATGTTTGCCTTACCAACTCCTATCCATGTCATGGCTATTGATGCTACTCCTCTTATTGGTGGTACGGTGAGCTTATGTACCTCGGAGATTTCTCTAACCGTGGGTGTGTGCCACTCAGAGAGATGTTCGCTTCTAGTCCTGGAGAACCTACCTGCTGAGGTGGTACTAGGGTTGCCTTGGCTCCGACTACATAACCCAACTATAGATGGGTCCAATGGGGAGTTGGTGAGATGGGGGCCTAAGTGTGACTCGTGCCTGTCCGTGGTACAGGCTGGGGTCTCAGTAAAGTCTGATACTTTACCCTCTGTTGTTAGAGAATATTCTGATGTATTCTCATCACCAACCCCGGAGGTTCTACCCCCCCATAGACCTTATGATTGTACCATAGAGCTAGTAGAGGGGGCCAAGTTTCCTAAAGGACAAATTTATAATCTTTCTATGCCCGAACGCAAGGCCATGGAAGATTATATTAAGGAGAGCCTTGGTAAAAGGCATATTAGACCTTCTGTCTCTCCTATGGGGGCGGGGTTTTTCTTTGTTAAGAAAAAAGATGGTGGTCTTAGGCCATGTATCGATTACCGGAGATTAAATAAAATCACTGTCCAGAATAGATACTCCCTCCCATTGATTCCGGATTTATTTAACCAGGTCCTGGGGGCAACCTGGTTTTCCAAAATTGACCTGAAAGGGGCAAACAATCTAATCCGAATCAAGGAGGGAGACGAATGGAAGACGGCGTTCAATACTCCGGTAGGACACTTTGAATATCAGGTGATGCCTTTTGGACTCAGCAATGCCCCAGCTGTGTTCCAAAACTTCATGAATGACATTCTTAGGGAGTTCTTAGGTAAATTTGTTATTGTCTATCTTGACGACATTTTGATATTCTCTCCTGACTTCGAATCCCATGTGTCTCATGTTAGACAAGTATTAGAGGTGTTGAGGGAGAATCAGCTATCCGCTAAACAAGAGAAATGTGTCTTTGGTGTGCAGGAGATTCTGTTTCTAGGGCATGTTCTGACTCCTCACGCCTTCAAGATGGATCCTGGTAAGGTACTAGCAATTAAGGAATGGGTAAGACCTTCATCCTTAAAGGCCTTACAACGGTTCTTAGGTTTTGCCAATTACTATCGTAAATTTATTATGAATTTTTCCGTAATTGCTAAACCGTTGACCGACCTTACTAAGAAAGGGGCGGATTTGGAGAATTGGTCTACTGAGGCCATTTCTTCATTTGAAAAATTAAAAAAGGCATTCAGTAGCGCTCCCATTCTGATCCAGCCTGATCAGGAGAAACCTTTTATTGTGGAGGTGGATGCGTCCGAGGACGGTGCAGGAGCAGTCCTTTCACAAGGTCCTGCCAGCCTCACTAATCTGAGACCATGTGCCTTCTTCTCCAGGAAATTCTCTCCCACGGAGAGAAACTACGACATAGGGAATAGGGAGCTGCTGGCCATTAAATGGGCATTTGAGGAGTGGAGGCATTTTCTGGAGGGGGCAAGGCATTGTGTAACTGTTGTCACTGACCATAAAAACCTTATGTTTCTCGAGTCTGCTAAGAGGTTGAATCCCCGTCAAGCCAGATGGGCTCTGTTTTTTACTCGTTTTGATTTTTCCATCACGTTCAGGCCGGGAAGTAAAAATGTGAAGGCGGACGCATTATCTCGGAGCTTCCAGGCTTTTCAACCTACTGGGGTACCACCTGAATCCATCCTACCAGCAAAAATCTTCTTAGCAGCTCTTACCCAGGATATCTCGGCTCGCATTAGGTCGGAACAACATCTGGCACCGGTATCCACCCCAACAGATAAGTTGTTTGTTCCCGTACAATTTCGTCTCCAGCTGTTGGGTGAGTGTCACGATTCTGCCTTTTGTGGACATCCGGGTGTTGAGGGCACTAAGGATCTGGTTTCTAGATCTTATTGGTGGCCCACTCTAACTAGGGATGTCAAGTCCTATGTGTCAGCCTGTGAGGTTTGTGCCAGGTCCAAGACACCTAGGACTCGCCCTGCTGGTAACCTACGACCCCTACCCATTCCCAGTAGACCCTGGTCCCATATCTCGATGGACTTTATAACTGACCTACCGCTGGCGGAGGGTAAGACTGTAGTGTGGGTAGTGGTGGATAGGTTTAGCAAGATGGTCCATTTCATTCCCCTGTCTAAACTCCCGAATGCCAAAACCCTGGCGTCTATTTTTGTGAAAGAAATTGTTCGATTGCATGGTATCCCGGAAAATATTGTTTCAGACAGGGGTGTGCAGTTTGTGTCCAAATTCTGGAGGGCCTTCTGTCAAAGATGTAAAATTTCGTTGTCTTTTTCTTCTGCCTACCATCCTGAGAGTAATGGGCAGACTGAACGCCTTAATCAGTCTGTGGAACAATTCCTGAGGTTGTATGTTGCTGATGACCAGCAATTATGGGTCAAATTCCTTCCGTTGGCTGAATTTGCTCTGAATAACCGTGTCAATTCTTCTGCTGGGGTCTCCCCTTTCTTTTGTAACCATGGTTTTCATCCCCGTTTTCATTCTGGGTCGTCCGTCTCCTCCTCTAACCCTGAAGCTGATAAACTCTCCTCCGAACTGTGCACAGTTTGGGCCCTGGTTCAATCGAACCTAGAAAAGGCTCAATGTTCTCAAAAACTCAAGGCCGATAGGAGACGTTCAAGGGGGGTAAACTTTCAGGTTGGGGATAAAGTATGGTTGTCCTCCAAGAATCTATCTCTCAAGGTAACTTCTAAAAAATTTGCTCCTCGTTTTATTGGACCATATAAGATCACGGAAGTGATTAACCCGGTATCTTTTAGGTTGGAGCTGCCTGAGTCATTCCACATTCATAATGTGTTCCATAAATCTCTGCTTAAAAAATATTTTGAACCAGTAGTACCATCAAAAGCCTCGCCTCCGCCAGTTCTTGTTAATGAGGCTGTCGAGTATGTGGTGTCTAAAATAGTGGATGTCAAGAAGGTGCGTAATTCCTTGCAGTACCTGATTCACTGGAAGGGGTATGGACCTGAAGAGAGATCTTGGGTACCTGCCAGGGAGGTTCATGCTCCTAGACTTGTTCGTAAATTTCATTTAGAACACCCTGAAAAGCCATCGCCTGAAGTCTTGGGTCCGGTGGCCCCTCGTAAAAGGGGGGGTACTGTCACGGGGTTCCGAAGGTGCACTCGGTCCCCCATTGCCCGCAGAACTGTTGCTTAGCTTTTGGAATGAGGTTCTGTGTTTGACCTCATTCCCAGGGCGGCTTTACTAGCTGGGTGGCTCCTTGCTCCTAAGTCTGCCTTGAGCGCCGAGCTGATCACTCGGTGCTCGACTGGTTGGTCTGTCGGTCATGTGACGCTGGCCACGTCACATGACCCTCACTCCCCACTATAAATACAGGCAGCCTGCTGGCTACAGGTTGCCTGTTAATTTCTAGGTTCCTGGCTATTTGTTGGACTGCTGAATACTTACCTGATCCTGTTCCTTGACCATCCTTTTGCCTGATCCTCCTGTACTGCGCATCCGTCCTGGTATTGTGACCTCGGCTCCCACCTGACTACTCTCTTAGGACTCCTCTTGTACTTCTCTGCTCTCCTGGTATTTATGACCCCGGCTTCTCCTGACAATTCTCTGCTTGCTCCATTTGTACTTTGCAGCTTTCCTGGTATTGACTCGGTCCGTTCACGTCCTGTTGTTTGTCTGTCTGTCATCCCTGCACTTACTCCAAGTTAGGGATTGCCGTCCAGTTGTCCCCTGTCATTAGGACTCGCGAGGCAAGTAGGCAGTGCCAGGGGTAAGGGTGGTCACTTCCCTCCCCCCTGTGTGTGTGTGTACGCGACCGTTACAATCTCTCTCTCTGGCGTCTATCATACTGTACTGCCAGGGACATAGCCGCCTCCAAAGAATCAGGGTTTTCGTGGAATGCCAGGGCATCTTTTAGTCTCTCAGACAGCCCCTGACAGAACTGACTACCGAGTGCTGGGTCATTCCACTCTGAATCAGTCGCCAATCTCCTAAATTCAGAACAATATGACTGCAGAACGTTCTCCCTGACTCAAGCTACGCAGCTTAGATTCGGCCAGAGAAACCCGGTCTGGGTCATCATAAATAAGGCCCGGGGCTCTGAAAAATTAATCCACCAATTGGAGGGATTGGGAACCGATAGGTAGAGAAAAGACCTTGTAGCAGAGAAAAAATAATCCCCACTCTTTGATTATCGTCCCCAGAGGAAATCGGATGCAGACGAAAATACAATTTGCAAGATTATCTGAAACAAACAAAATTATCACTTCCCCCAGAAAACCTGTCTGGGAGGGCGACCTTAGGTTTAAGGCTGACCTGGTTCCCACTGGCTGAACCAGATGCCGGAGAATCCTGAAACTGTGCAACAGCATGACTGAGGTCAGCTACTTCCAAAGATAACCCCTGCATGTGATCAACTAGTGCATTCACTAGTATCCATATCTGCACAGAGCAAGGAAAATAATGACGGTAAGGGCGGTTGTTAATGTCATGGTAGGTGGGGAAAGGAAAAACACCAAATAAACAAACTACAACAGTAACACAGACTAGGTCCCAAAGCTAGTGAGGAGGGGGAAGGTAACCTCATAGTTATCACTGAGCCTCTCCCTGACTGCTAACAGTATGAGAAAATCCTAATGGTGGAAGAACTCATACACCGGAACCTAAGACCTGCGGAAACTGACACAAACCCTTAATTAGGGAGCGGAGATGAGACTGCTGGGACCTTCCAGCGTCTCCCTGAGACCTAGACATAACACATACACCAAGTAGAAACAGGAGGACTTAGCTTGAGAAGAGTAAGAAGTAGGTAACTTCTAACAACCAGCTTGGAACTCCAGAAGGAAATAACAACCGCAAAGTCTGCAGTGAGAGGCAGGCTAAAATAGAGCCACTAAACAGCAAATAAGCAGAACCTGTGGAGAGGTGAGATCCTGCCCACAACAACAGACAGCAAGGAAAAACAGAAAGACCTGTCAGATAGACTCTATTGCTGAAAGTCTATCTGATCTTCTCAGACCTCTCACAGGGCATGCAGTGACAGGTGGAAATGTGAATTTTAGAGAAAGAGGAGCGACTACCAGATTTGTACACATTTTAATAATCATTAATGTCATTTGCTTTTAAGAATTCATCTAAGCTCTTTTTAAAATTAACCACTAAGGATGAGCGAACCAGCAGACGAACGCAAATCTTTTCAGGTTCGTTTTGGACGAATCCACTAAAACTGCATGTAGCACCATTTTAGTGCACAAGTTGGCAGGAAAAAGCACTAGGGAGGAAGAAGGGTTCTCACATGACCCTGAGAGAAAGTGGGGGGGGACCCTTGACGCCGGTCTTAATAAAGCCCCATCGCTGGCAGTGGATTGGCAAAGTTATAAAGAGGCATCGGCCTCTACATAACTTCGGCGGATCCTCTGCCAGTTCTAAATGTAAGACAACTTCCTTGCTGTCTTACATTTAGACAGTTTTCTACGACTTAAACAGGCGTAGAAAATGGTAATAGAGATAGACCTCCCAGCCCGTCCCCTTCCACGCCATGCCCACTTTTTTAGACCTGGCGTGAGCAGGAAGAAG
Source organism: Bufo bufo (assembly GCF_905171765.1). Classification (NCBI taxonomy): domain Eukaryota; kingdom Metazoa; phylum Chordata; class Amphibia; order Anura; family Bufonidae; genus Bufo; species Bufo bufo. The sequence continues at coordinate 71,718,074 of NC_053398.1, read as the reverse complement.
TCGCAGATTGCAGCGCAACTAACTTAATTTAGGTGTATTTAAGCTTGATAAATGACCCCCTATGTGTGTAGAATAGGGACAAGCATGGAAGCTTTAATCCACGGAGTGAGATGTTGAGGCTATCTGTGCCTCCTAGAGGACCTGCAGCTGCTGCAAACCTCAAAAGAAGGTACCTGCAAGGACATCCTTTGATGTTTTCCCCATTATTACAGAAATCCTTTTTTTCGGTTGGGTGGGGGGTGGAATATGTATGTTGGATAGCATACAGAATACTAGTGAGTTTCAGGTCATCTCACATATTTAATTAAATTTTAGATTTTTTTGGGTTTGAAAAACGGTATGCATTAGTGATTGAGAACGAAATGTTAGAGAAAATTCCATGCACACATGCAGTTTGGGGGGCGGGGGGGGGGGGGGGCTGGGACATTGAGTTATCCAGCATACAGGTGATCAGTACACTATTACACAGGATATGGTAGCAATTTACCTGTACGTGTTAACGTGATAGTAAGGGTCAGGCCTCAGTCATCCGTTTCCATTTTTTCTATTAGCACATGGCTGGAATAAAATTTTTGGGGGGATTATTAAATTTAATGAAACCACCATATATACATGTGATTACTACACCAATGCACAGGGTAGTGCACAACATTATCTGAGAGACCCAAAAATGTCAGGGCTATGGAAGGGTTCCCAACAAAAGACCCAGAGCAAGAACGTGAGTAGTAGCAGCACCAGCTGTCTGGCCAGAAGTAGTAGTAGGCCGCAGTTGTCCCTGCTGGCTTCGGAAACGTGCAGGGCACAACATTATTGTTGAGGAGAAAGGATAAGATTGTGGATTGGCTTGCTCACTCCCCCTTAGTCGTAGCAGGATGATGTGGTGACTTTGGAGTCCAACACCATTCCGTGGAGCCAGGGGTCACAGAGTTCCTCCTGCTTGTAGCCCCAGAGAATTTCAGTGGAGCTCTTTCAGTCTTCACTACCCATTTCAAGCAGAGCGCCTTTATTCTTCCCAATAATTGGAAATAAAACCTCACCACATCCTACGGCAGATAGTCAAGAGAGTCTCCATGTTGGGGACTAATGTGAGAGCTGTCACCATCTCGCTGTCCTGAAGAGGAGGTGGGGGAGGAGGCTGGGGACCCCATGCATACCTACCTGTGTTGGTGGCAATAGTGGCACTTCTATCCACGGCATTGGCACTGGGGGCAGCGACAGTGGCAGTTGGGAAAAATGCAGGGGAGGGGGGCCCAGGAGCCCACCATGATATCTGACAGTCTGAGGGAGAGTGAGGACTCCCATAATGATTGTGTGCTGGACAAGGACCTGGAAGCCGGATCGGGGTGCTGTAGAGGAGGCAACATCAGTGGAGAAGATTGGTGTCGGCAGAAATAAAGAGCGGAGGACATGCACCTCCCAAAAAACAGCCAGGGCCACCTCTGGTTTGGGGTCTGGTGATGCTGCTGACACTGGGTGGGTTAGGCCCAAAACATGCCAGATTTAAGCCCACCTTAGTTGCCTAGAGTTCTATGTGAGCAACTCCTGTATGGTGCTTTTTCTCCACAAGGTGGGCACACAAAACCACAGTGGTGTGCAAGATCTGCTGGATTAAAATAAGCCGTGACCGTTCAAACACAATCATAGGTACCTGAGGTCTAATGCAGCACATGAGGTGGCATCACTGGATCCTTTGGGAAAATATAACTGGCCAGCATTCCCAATCAGAACAAGTTTGTCCTCCTCCTCCTGATCCTTTTTGTGGCAGCCAACTTGCATCCCCAAGCAATACAGAATCTTTGTCATCACCTTCTTCTTTTCCTGCCATCCTTGTCTCCATCATGAGACATCTATAACAGAATGTTTGGCCATGAAAAATACTTTTCTCCACCAGAAATGAGCTTGTCTACAAACTGAACCCCCACCTGTCAATGTTTCTGGTGGTGCAGTTTGTAGTAGTGCCTTGTATTCTCACATGAGGGAGAATGCAGGCCACTCCTTGTGATTTTTTTCTGTGTGGCAAGCTGCACTCCATGGTGGACACCTGGAACAGCTGTTATGGGAAGGGACAGTACATGTCTTTCACGGCCCACTGGGTCAATATTTCTTGTGGCAGTGGAGAGGCAGCACCCAAGCAACATGGCCAGGACATTTTTACCCCCTCCCCACCATATCATGGGGCTGGCTCCCACAGCAGGCACTTATCTGCCTCCTCCAACTCCATAGACATGGTCCCGTCCCCAACAGCAGCAGGGAAGAGCATAGCTCACACTACCCCTCCTTTCTATCACATGTGTTGTAGCTGATCGACCAGGGCGAGAGTAGCCACACCGGTGAGCAGTTACAGCTAAAATACATAAAGCAACAAACATCCCACTGGCTGTCACGCTGTCGACTCCAACTGGGAAAGGTGGTCAGCCATTCTGGCCACCCTGAACTTGGAGGAAATAACACATGCTCCCTGCATGGTCTTTTAAAAATGCACTGGCTTGCTCTAGGTACTGACAGTGTCCAGGAGACTGTCCCTCTTTTCAGCCACTCTCACGTGATAAGGAATGCTCCCCTGGACTTGCAGCATCAGAATGGTGTGCAGTGTATTACATCTACACTGCTTAATTTGCAACGTTTCACCTCGCTGAAATTCAATATTGCACATTGCAACATCAAGCATCTGTACGAGCAATGGAAATCTGTGAATAATTTGGTCATGCTCCAGATCGTCTCAGCAGGGATCATGTGTTGTTTTCATATCGGGCAGTGGCAGTTCATACCATGTGTGGAGCATCAGATAAATCAATTGACCAAAAAACTGGTAGTTTATTAAAAACATACATAATAAGACAAAGATAAAAGGCTAGCTACTATTTTATTAGTGGGCCACATCTCTATCAGGCTGAAAAAACCCTAGAGAATATGGATGCTTATATAGGGCCTAACACAGCAGACATTGGTCAGGGTGATAACAAGAAAGTGAGAACTAAAATCTGTCAGGAACATATTGAATGAATCTACCTCAGTTACATGAAAATACACTGTGTTAAAAATGTGTGAGGAAAAGAATGAATAAATATAGATACAATAATGTAATATGAAATTATAGATAAAGTGCAGAGTGCAATGAAAGTGTCAACCTTGACACCATGGTAGGAATACAGCACCACCACTAGTGCAAGAAAGATGAACATCAGGAGAGTACTGTAGATCACCCAGTGAAGTGTTTCCAACATAGAAGCTTTTTGATTCCAGAGGGGAAGCAAACCAGGCTGGTGCAGTGAGCTGCATTTATATTAATATAAGCAGATATATAACGCGAGTTTGACCGCGACGCGTGGTTGATTAAGTGTGGTTGTGTAAGTGTGTGACTTAAGATTAAGTGAGGGAGTATCTGAGAGCTAAATTATTTGTGGACATTGATGAGTGGCTGTGTTTGACTGTATTTTGTGCTGTGATAACACTTTTTTTTTTCCTTCTCCAGGGGTTGCACAGGTGAGCAATTAGGGTGTGGCTGTTTAATTAGGGTGTGGCTGTCTAATTAGGAGACTTTAAAAACTCAGCAGTAAGAGCAGCACAGCCTTTTTGATTCCAGAGGGGAAGCAAACCAGGCTGGTGCAGTGAGCTGCATTTATATTAATATAAGCAGATATATAACGCGAGTTTGACCACGACGCGTGGTTGTGTAAGTGTGTGACTTAAGATTAAGTGACTTTAGATTCAGGGACTTCAGTGGGGGACTGCAATTAGCCTGTATCTTATTACTACATTGTATTGTATTTTTTGCTTTTGTGGTGTAATCCCCATTTAGTATGTGTTGCACAATTGACAACTCAGTCCAGTGCACATCTTGCATGATGTATGCAGTCCTGGAACAGCCGTTCGAGGGTGTATATCTTTGTTCAAGATGTGAGCAAATTACCCGTTTGGAATCGCTAATCGAGTCTCTAAATGGGCAAGTTGCAACACTGAGAGGCATTGACAATTTGCAAAAAAGTTTGCTTCTCACCGAGCAAGCACTCTTTGGGGTAGATGAGGGGGAGGGTGACAGAGAGGAGGCTGAGGAAAGTGAGGTAGCTAGCTGGGTAACAGTTAGAAAGCGGGGTAGAGGGAAGAGTGCCAGGGAGGCTAGCCCTGATCTGACACACCCCAACAAGTTTGCACGTTTGGCAGATGAGGGGGATATCAGTCCAGGGACGGCACTGCCGCAGCCGGACACTTCCTCTGCCAGTCAGAGGAATGTCAGCTCCGGTAAGCAGGGGACCAGGAGAGCAGGGCAGGCCAGACAGGTGCTGGTAGTGGGAGACTCAATTATTAGGGGAACAGATAGGGAAATCTGTCACAAAGACCGTGATCGCCGAACAGTGTGCTGTCTTCCTGGCGCTAGAGTTCGACATATCGCAGATCGGGTTGACAGATTACTGGGAGGGACTGGAGAAGATCCAGCGGTCATGGTCCATATCGGAACCAATGACAAAGTTAGGGGTAGGTGGAGAGTCCTTAAAAATGATTTCAGGGATTTAGGTCAAAAGCTTAGGGCAAAGACCTCAAAGGTAGTATTTTCCGAAATACTACCTGTACCACGGGCCACACAAGAAAGGCAGCGGGAGATTAGGGAAATTAACAAGTGGCTCAAGAACTGGTGTAGGATGGAGGGGTTTGGGTTCCTGGAGAACTGGGCCGACTTCTCTGTCGGCTACAGGCTCTATCGTAGGGACGGGCTGCACCTCAATGGGGAAGGGGCAGCTGTGTTGGGGAAGAAAATGGCTAGAAGGTTGGAGGAGTGTTTAAACTAGGGACTGGGGGGGAGGGTAATTACACTATAGAAGGGGAAGATAGTGCAGATAGAGACCGGGGGCAAGGTAGTGGGACTGGGGGAGGAATGGAAGGAGGGACTAGAACAGTTCAGAAGGAAAGGTGTAGGGTAAAAAATATACATAAACCTCTCAAATGTATGTATACTAATGCCAGAAGCCTGACTAATAAAACTGGTGAACTGGAATTAGTGATGTGTGAGGAGGACTATGACATAGTGGGAATAACTGAGACATGGCTGGATGATAGCTATGACTGGGCAGTTAATGTACAAGGTTACAGTCTGTTTAGAAAGGATCGTCAAAACCGGAGAGGTGGAGGGATCTGCCTTTATGTAAAGTCTTGTCTAAAGCCCACACTCCGTGAAGATATAAGTGAGGGACATGAACATGTGGAGTCACTGTGGGTAGAGATATATGGAGCTAAAAACAACAATAAATTACTAATAGGAGTCTACTATAAACCACCTAATATACCAGAGTCCACAGAAAATCTACTACTAAACGAGATAGACAAGGCGGCAAATCATAATGAGGTGGTTATTATGGGGGACTTCAACTACCCAGATATAGACTGGGAAACTGAAACTTGTATATCTCATAAAGGAAACAGATTCTTGGCAATAACCAAAGACAATTATCTCTCCCATCTGGTTCAGGACCCGACTAGAGGGACGGCCATACTGGACTTAATATTAACCAATAGACCTGACAGAACAACAGACGTGCAGGTTGGGGGACACCTGGGAAATAGTGACCATAAAGTAATAACCTTCCAATTATCATTCAAAAGAGCGTTTCTACAGGGAGGAACAAAAATACCAAACTTTAAAAAAGCTAAATTTAGCCAACTAAGAGAGGCCATAGGCCTAACTAACTGGGACAAAGTCCTCAAGAATAAAAATACAGCCAAAAAATGGGATATCTTTAAAAACATCCTAAAATCTCATTGTGAGAGGTACATACCGTATGGGAATAAAAGGTTAAGGAACAAAAAGAAACCAATGTGGATAAACAGAACTGTAAAGAAAGCAATAAATGACAAAAAGAAAGCATATAAAACACTAAAACAGGAGGGTAGCACGGAAGCACTGAAAAACTATAAGGAAAAAAACAGAACATGTAAAAAACAAATAAAAGCGGCCAAACTAGAGATCGAGAGATTAATTGCCAAAGAGAGTAAAACTAACCCTAAAATGTTCTTCAATTATATAAATGTTAAAAATTATAAATCTGAATGTGTCGGCCCTTTAAAGAGTAATGAGGGGGGAGTCGCAGAGAGCGACGAGGAGAAAGCAAAGCTGTTAAATATTTTTTTCTCCAGTGTATTCACTGAGGAAAATAAACTGTCAGATGAAATGCTGAATGTTGAAATAAATTCGCCATTAAAAGTGTCCTGTCTGACCCAGGAAGAAGTACAACAGCGACTTAAAAAGATCAAAATAGACAAATCGCCAGGACCGGATGGCATACACCCCCGTATCCTAAGGGAATTAAGTAATGTCATAGCCAGACCCTTATTTCTGATATTTGCGGACTCTGTACTGACAGGGAATGTCCCACAGGATTGGCGCATGGCAAATGTGGTGCCAATATTCAAAAAGGGTCCAAAAACAGAGCCTGGAAACTATAGGCCGGTAAGTTTAACATCTGTTGTGGGTAAACTGTTTGAAGGTTTTCTGAGAGATGCTATGTTAGAGCATCTTAACGGAAATAAGCAAATAACGCCATATCAGCATGGCTTCATGAGGGATCGTTCATGTCAAACTAATTTTATCAGTTTCTATGAGGAGGTAAGTTCTAGACTTGACAGCCGCGAATCAATGGATGTCGTGTATCTGGACTTCTCCAAAGCATTTGACACTGTACCGCATAAAAGGTTAGTATATAAAATGAGAATGCTCGGACTCGGAGAAAACATCTGTAAGTGGGTAAGTAACTGGTTCAATGATAGAAAACAGAGGGTGGTTATTAACGGTACATACTCAGATTGGGTCACTGTCACTAGTGGAGTACCTCAGGGGTCAGTATTGGGCCCTATTCTCTTCAATATATTTATTAATGATCTTGTAGAAGGCTTGCATAGTAAAATATTAATTTTCGCAGATGACACTAAACTGTGTAAAGTAATTAACACTGAAGAGGACAGTATACTACTACAGAGGGATCTGGATAGATTGGAGGCTTGGGCAGATAAGTGGCAGATGAGGTTTAACACTGACAAATGTAAAGTTATGCACATGGGAAGGAATAATGCAAGTCACCCATACATACTAAATGGTAAAACACTCGGTAACACTGACATGGAAAAGGATCTAGGAATTTTAATAAACAGCAAACTAAGCTGCAAAAAACAGTGTCAGGCAGCTGCTGCCAAGGCCAATAAGATAATGGGTTGCATCAAAAGGGGCATAGATGCCCGTGATGAGAACATATTCCTACTACTTTACAAATCACTGGTCAGACCACACATGGAGTACTGTGTACAGTTCTGGGCTCCTGTGAACAAGGCAGACATAGCAGAGCTGGAGAGGGTCCAGAGGAGGGCAACTAAAGTAATAACTGGAATGGGGCAACTACAGTACCCTGAAAGATTATCAAAATTAGGGTTATTTACGTTAGAAAAAAGACGACTGAGGGGAGATCTAATTACTATGTATAAATATATCAGGGGGCAGTACAGAGATCTATCCCATCATCTATTTATCCCCAGGACTGTGACTGTGACGAGGGGACATCCTCTGCGTCTGGAGGAAAGAAGGTTTGTACACAAACATAGAAAAGGGTTCTTTACGGTAAGAGCAGTGAGACTATGGAACTCTCTGCCTGAGGAGGTGGTGATGTGAGTACAATAAAGGAATTCAAGCGGGGCCTGGATGTATTTCTGGAGTGTAATAATATTACAGGCTATAGCTACTAGAGAGGGGTCGTTGATCCAGGGAGTTATTCTGATTGCCTGATTGGAGTCGGGAAGGAATTTTTTATTCCCCTAAAGTGAGGAAAATTAGCTTCTACCTCACAGTTTTTTTTTTGCCTTCCTCTGGATCAACTTGCAGGATGACAGGCCGAACTGGATGGACAAATGTCTTTTTTCGGCCTTATGTACTATGTTACTATGTTACTAGAAGGAGAATGACTGTATATGTTACTTTTTAATCTATTCAATAGTGTAATTTAAACTATTAGGCCTCTTTCACACGGGCGAATTTTCCGCGCGGGTGCAATGCGTAAGGTGCACGCATTGCACCCGCACTGAATCCGGACCCATTCATTTCTATAGGGCTGTGCACATGAGAAGTGATTTTCACGCATAACTTGTGCTTGGTGTCAAAATAGCAGCATGTTCTATATTTGTCATTTTTCATGCAACGCAGGCCCCATAGAAGTAAATGGGGCTGCGTTAAAATCGCAAGCAAGTGCGGATGCGGTGCGATTCTCACGCATGGTTGCTAGGAGATGATCGGGATGGGGACCCGATCATTATTATTTCCCTTATAACATGGTTATAAGTGAAAATAATAGCATTCTTAATACAGAATGCTAAGTAAATTAGGGATGGAGGGGTTAAAAAAAATAAAAATTCAACTCACCTTATCCACTTGTTCGCGCTGCCCGGCTCGTCTTCTTTCTTCTTCTTTGATGACCTGGGAGGAAAAGGACCTTTGGTGATGTCACTGCGCTCATCACATGGCCCATCACCATGGTCATGGACCATGTGATGAGCGCAGTGACATCACCAAAGGTCCTTTTCCTCCCAGGTTATCAAAGAAGAAGAAAGAAGACGGGCCGGGTAGCACGAACAAGTGGATAAGGTGAGTTTAATTTTATTTTTATTTTTTAACCCCTCCATTTCTAATTTACTTATCATTCTGTATTAAGAATGCTATTATTTTCCCTTATAACCATGTTATAAGGGAAAATAATAAAATCTACACAACAGCTAACCCAAACCCGAACTTCTGTGAAGAAGTCTGGGTTTGGGTCTGGGTACCAAACATGCTGATTTTTCTCACACGCGTGCAAAACGCATTAAAACACTTCCTAATATTATACCTGTGAATAGTAACCCCTTAAGGACACATGACGTATCGGTACGGCATGTTTCCCGAGTCCTTAAGGACACATGACGTACCGGTACGTCATGTGTTGTTCCGATCACTGCCGCCCGGCCGGCTGTGATCGGAACAAGGTGCCTGCTCAAATCATTGAGCAGGCACCTCGGCTAAATGCGCGGGGGGGTCCCGTGCCCCCCCCCCCCCATGTCGGCGATCGCAACAAACCGCAGGTCAATTCAGACCTGCGGTTTGTTGCGCTTTCTGCAGTTTCTGATCCCCGCGGATCAGAAACTTTAGTATTCCTAAAATACAGTTGCAAGAAAAAGTATGTGAACCCTTTGGAATGATATGGAGTTCTGCACAAATTGGTCATAAAATGTGATCTGATCTTCATCTAAGTCACAATAATAGACAATCACAGTCTGCTTAAACTAATAACACACAAAGAATTAAATGTTACCATGTTTTATTGAACACACCATGTAAACATTCACAGTGCAGGTGGAAAAATTATGTGAACCCTTGGATTTAATAACTGGTTGAACCTCCTTTGGCAGCAATAGCTTTAACCAAACGTTTCCTGTAGTTGCAGATCAGACGTGCACAACGATCAGGAGTAATTCTTGACCATTTCTCTTTACAGAACTGTTTCAGTTCAGCAATATTCTTGGGATGTCTGGTGTGAATTGCTTTCTTGAGGTCATGCCACAGCATCTCAATCGGGTTGAGGTCAGGACTCAGACTGGGCCACTCCAGAAGACGTATTTTCTTCTGTTTAAGCAATTCTGTTGTTGATTTACTTCTATGCTTTGGGTCGTTGTCCTGTTGCAACACCCAAAGCATAGAAGTAAAATTTTGCAGGAGGGTAAGTTCTCCTGCAAAATGTCTTGATAAAATTGGGAATTTATTTTTCCTTTAATGATAGCAATCCGTCCAGGCCCTGACGCAGCAAAGCAGTCCCCAACCATGATGCCCCCACCACCATACTTCACAGTTGGGATGAGGTTTTGATGTTGGGGTGCTGTGCCTCTTTTTCTCCACACATAGTGTTGTGTGTTTCTTCCAAACAACTCAACTTTGGTTTCATCTGCCTACAGAATATTTTGCCAGTACTGCTGTGGAACATCCAGGTTCTCTTTTGCAAACTGTAAACGTGCAGCAATGTTTTTTGGACAGCAGTGGCTTCCTCTGTGGTATCCTTGTTAGCGTTTTTTCTCAGGCAGGTTTATGCTGGTATAAGATGAGGCATCAGACCTCCAACCCGTGAATATTTCCCTGTGCAACGAATATCCCTTTGCTTCTGATCAGAGAGATAAATAAACAGCCCAGACTGAACTTAGGTTGTTAAATATCTGACATCTTTATTTTTCATCACATACTTATAGGGCTTTTTTGGGGGTGGGCGCATATTGTTTCTCAAGGTCCAATTGGAACACTCCTGGTATTTCTAAAGAGGCTCTGGGAACATGTGTCACCAAATTACAGTTGAAACTTTGTTAAACAATGCTGGTATCTGCTGTATACAATACTTGCAAAAGGGTTATTTTACATAGAACAGGTTTTCTCTACATGCTAATAAGTTGAATAAGTTGCCATCATTGTATGTGAGGTGAGATGTTAAATAGCCTTTTGTTCAGAGATGCTGCTATTGTGTCCAGCACTGGCAGAGGGTGTGTTACGTGCTTATTCGATGTGCTGCATGCATAAGAGATGAGGCTTGCATAATATATGTCTTATCTGTGATGTATCAAAAGTAAGATTTTGAGAATCCCTTTCAATCCAACCATTGATCCCAACTTTTATATATATATATATATATATATATATATAAAAAAACGGGATCACTGTACGTTTTCCTCCATCTAAGGCCGTGTGTGTGTGTGTGTGTGACACATGAAGACACTAAAGACTATGAAGGAGATAAAAAAAAACCTTCTGTGTAATTTGGCGCACAGTAGGAAAAAATCTCCTGCATAGTGAAGAAAGAGAAAAAAGAAAAGTAAGGCATGCAAGCTCTACACATAGATAGGATATTCGGGTTAGATCGTTTACTGGGCTAACCCCGCCCTCCATGGCACATGGCTGCCCAGTAATGTTACAGATAGGCAGGTACATTCCACCTCATGCCTTGACCAATAGAAATACTTTTTAGACCTGGAAGGTACACATTCGCACATTTCCCGAGAGTGGCGCTGGGTGGCGCTCAAACACTTACCACCCACTACCACAACCAGAACATGCGCAAATGCTCCCAAATGAATCAGCCTTCTTTTAAACAAATGTGGCCCTAATCGGACAACATCTATTTAATCTGGTACAAATATGCTACTGACCCACAGTGAATCTCTGTTAGACATGGTTCCGACAGGGGGGATCAGTCCCTGAGGAAGGTCTTTTAAAACAGAGTCGACCAATAAAGGTGATATAGCATTCACATGGACACCAGTCCCACCAACCAATGTTCCAATGTTGGGGCGCCCATGGTTCAGTGAGACCGGCTTCAGTGTGCCATACCCCACCGTTGCTGATGAGGACCCGCTGGTAGCTTTCACTAAGAACATTGCTCTCAGAGCCAGCAGCCATTAGATCCCTCTCAAACCAACGGTGGCGGCTTTCACATGGGGAGTAGGGACCAGAGTGCTGATTTATAGAATTTCCCTTGCAACGACCTGACCCGATCACGCTCTCATAACCGTAATCAGGTCAGACCTTACACAGGGAGGCATATAGAAAATAAACCTACATACCATTCCTAAGCCAAAAAGAAAGTCTACTATAGTCATCCTATGCTTAATAAAACTTTCCACGACAGTTCCCTCCTCTCTGTAATATGTCCCCTGTGTTCTTTGAGTCTCTTGCTGAATCTTCGGTTTCCTCAGCTTGCCCTCGTCGATTGTGATACTCCTTGGGTGTCATTGCCTCCATGATGATGCTCCATCCTTCGGTTCGATTCTTTGGGGAGTTGACTCTGAGGCAGGTCCTGATGTGGTAAGGTGTGGCGTGGCGATGAACGTTTAGTTGGACATCCTTTCTATCAAAGACATAGGTTGATCCGTGGTGTATCTGGGAGCTGCGATTAGGATGTGATTATCTGCACGTCACTGGGAGATCCGATCGATCAACCAGCAGGAGCATCTCACCAGGATATATATGATAAAGAGAAAAACAACAACATAAGTATATATATATATTCCTATTTCCTTCAACCAGTTACCTATGGAAAACAGGAAATCTCCAAAACCACCCAAAGCTGCGAAAAGATTCTATCCCTCAGTAATAGCCCTATCTCTGTCCTGAATTACAGTGACCTTATCCATATGGGCCTGGACTTTATCCCTGGTATCTGCAGTCCTCTCCTATAAACTCACAGAAACCCCCCTAAGAAGCTAAAAGATAATCCAGCTGGTGCACCTGTTGGCAAGGGAAACAAGAGCGAAATATCATTATAGTCAATGTTTAATTTCTTAATCAGTTTTGCCACATATTCCTCTTATATCTGCTGCAAGTCTCTAGGCCAGAATTAATGGACTCATTGTCCATGGGGTTGGGAAGGGTCTTCCCATCCAATACTACTCCTCCCTTTGACCATAGACCGTTAAGAGTCTTTGGTCAGCCCTTGAATCTTTAATGCCCTTGCATATATTGTTCTACTGGGCTGTGCAGACTGTACAATAGGCTGACTAGCATGCTCAGACAAAACCTGTTCCACAGGTTCTGTAAAGCCAGAAGCTTGTGGTAGAGTCAAGTGTGTGCCTATCCCATCACCCGACTGTACAATGGCACATATGGGGGTAGGACAGGAGTTGGAGTCACAATGGGGCTGTCTTGTGTTTGAACTGCACAAGTCAGTCCAAAATTTTTTGCACAGACAGCCATGCTTGGCCACAAGTTTTTTATATACATTTTATTCCAGTGAGGGTCTCCTTTGTACCATGGAAAAGTGTCTATGTCATTCAGACATAGGCCCTTGATCATGGCCATATGAAAGTCTGAAAAAGACCCTTCTTTTGGGAACGGGTCAGTACATTTCATTCCTTCTGTCTATTTACACATATTATCAACCCAAGGATCAGTATAAAATGGACCTAAACACCTCTGGACAAACATTTTTGGACTTTCCCCCAATTCATTTTTATGAGACAGTTTTACCATAGAGTGATTCGCAGCAGACTTAGGGACATGATTTTCAGTTCTAAATTAAAAATTCAGTTTATTTTTGGGATCCTCCTTACCATAAGAATTGCCCATTTTTACTTAGCTAAAATATACAGTGAGATCAGCTGAATTTGGAGGTTTATCAAAGGATGTTTGTGTTCAGTGCAAAAATAGTTACTGATAAACCTTATGCTTATCAGTTCATGTGTTTTTCCTATTTCTCTAATTCAGGCTCATAACTACTCCTGAATTTATGGCAGATTTTACATTATTGATGGCCAATTTTATACCTTCAATTTCAGCATGAACTCGCATACAATCTATACATAATCTATACACAGTATATACAGTAAAATTCAACCTTATATATATAACGCCTAAAAATGCTTAAGCAACTATACAGCAATATACAAGTTTTAGCAAAGGATATTCGTTGCACAAAATACTGTTTTTCAGATTAGGGGGCTCCAGACCCCATCTTTTCTTCAGGAATATCAGATTCCTGGGGGACATCAGATCCCTCTATTTCTTTAGGAATATCAGATTCCTGGGAGACGCTTATCAGAAGCGCTTACCTGGTTCAAATAATCCACTCTTACAGTATAGGGCAGTAATAATATATATCTTAAATATAGAATCACTTACCCGATACTGTATTTTGGTGGATCCCACCTTCTGACACCAAACTGTTAGCGGTTTTTCTCAGGCAGGTTTATGCTGGTATAAGATGAGGCATCAGACCTCCAACCCGTGAATATTTCCCTGTGCAACGAATATCCCTTTGCTTCTGATCAGAGAGATAAATAAACAGCCCAGACTGAACTTAGGTTGTTAAATATCTGACATCTTTATTTTTCATCACATACTTATAGGGCTTTTTTGGGGGTGGGCGCATATTGTTTCTCAAGGTCCAATTGGAACACTCCTGGTATTTCTAAAGAGGCTCTGGGAACATGTGTCACCAAATTACAGTTGAAACTTTGTTAAACAATGCTGGTATCTGCTGTATACAATACTTGCAAAAGGGTTATTTTACATAGAACAGGTTTTCTCTACATGCTAATAAGTTGAATAAGTTGCTATCATTGTATGTGAGGTGAGATGTTAAATAGCCTTTTGTTCAGAGATGCTGCTATTGTGTCCAGCACTGGCAGAGGGTGTGTTACGTGCTTATTCGATGTGCTGCATGCATAAGAGATGAGGCTTGCATAATATATGTCTTATCTGTGATGTATCAAAAGTAAGATTTTGAGAATCCCTTTCAATCCTCCCATGAAATCCATTCTTGTTTAGTGTTTTACGTATCGTAGATTCGCTAACAGGGATGTTAGCATATGCCAGAGACTTTTGTAAGTCTTTAGCTGACACTCTAGGATTCTTCTTGACCTCATTGAGCAGTCTGCGCTGTGCTCTTGCAGTCATCTTTACAGGACGGCCACTCGTAGGGAGAGTAGCAGCAGTGCTGAACTTTCTCCATGTACAGGGAGTGCAGAATTATTAGGCAAGTTGTATTTTTGAGGATTAATTTTATTATTGAACAACAACCATGTTCTCAATGAACCCAAAAAACTCATTAATATCAAAGCTGAATACTTTTGGAAGTAGTTTTTAGTTTGTTTTTAGTTTTAGCTATTTTAGGGGGATATCTGTGTGTGCAGGTGACTATTACTGTGCATAATTATTAGGCAACTTAACAAAAAACAAATATACCCATTTCAATTATTTATTTTTAGCAGTGAAACCAATATAACATCTCAACATTCACAAATATACATTTCTGACATTCAAAAACAAAACAAAAACAAATCAGTGACCAATATAGCCACCTTTCTTTGCAAGGACACTCAAAAGCCTGCCATCCATGGATTCTGTCAGTGTTTTGATCTGTTCACCATCAACATTGCGTGCAGCAGCAACCACAGCCTCCCAGACACTGTTCAGAGAGGTGTACTGTTTTCCCTCCTTGTAAATCTCACATTTGATGATGGACCACAGGTTCTCAATGGGGTTCAGATCAGGTGAACAAGGCCATGTCATTAGATTTTCTTCTTTTATACCCTTTCTTGCCAGCCACGCTGTGGAGTACTTGGACGCGTGTGATGGAGCATTGTCCTGCATGAAAATCATGTTTTTCTTGAAGGATGCAGACTTCTTCCTGTACCACTGCTTGAAGAAGGTGTCTTCCAGAAACTGGCAGTAGGACTGGGAGTTGAGCTTGACTCCATCCTCAACCCGAAAAGGCCCCACAAGCTCATCTTTGATGATACCAGCCCAAACCAGTACTCCACCTCCACCTTGCTGGCGTCTGAGTCGGACTGGAGCTCTCTGCCCTTTACCAATCCAGCCACGGGCCCATCCATCTGGCCCATCAAGACTCACTCTCATTTCATCAGTCCATAAAACCTTAGAAAAATCAGTCTTGAGATATTTCTTGGCCCAGTCTTGACGTTTCAGCTTGTGTGCCTTGTTCAGTGGTGGTCGTCTTTCAGCCTTTCTTACCTTGGCCATGTCTCTGAGTATTGCACACCTTGTGCTTTTGGGCACTCCAGTGATATTGCAGCTCTGAAATATGGCCAAACTGGTGGCAAGTGGCATCTTGGCAGCTGCACGCTTGACTTTTCTCAGTTCATGGGCAGTTATTTTGCGCCTTGGTTTTTCCACACGCTTCTTGCGACCCTGTTGACTATTTTGAATGAAACGCTTGATTGTTCGATGATCACGCTTCAGAAGCTTTGCAATTTTAAGAGTGCTGCATCCCTCTGCAAGATATCTCACTATTTTTGACTTTTCTGAGCCTGTCAAGTCCTTCTTTTGACCCATTTTGCCAAAGGAAAGGAAGTTGCCTAATAATTATGCACACCTAATATAGGGTGTTGATGTCATTAGACCACACCCCTTCTCATTACAGAGATGCACATCACCTAATATGCTTAATTGGTAGTAGGCTTTCGAGCCTATACAGCTTGGAGTAAGACAACATGCATAAAGAGGATGATGTGGTCAAAATACTCTTTTGTCTAATAATTCTGCACACAGTGTATAGACAATTTGTCTTACCGTGGACTGATGAACAGCAAGGCTTTTGGAGATACTTTTATAACCCTTTCCAGCTTTATGCAAGTCAACAATTCTTAATCGTAGGTCTTCTGAGAGCTCTTTTGTGCAAGGCATCATTCACATCAGGCAATGCTTCTTGTGAAAAGCAAACCCAGAACTGGTGTGTGTTTTTTATAGGGCAGTGTAGCTGTAACCAACACCTCCAATCTCATCTCATTGATTGGACCCCAGTTGGCTGACACCTCACTCCAATTAGCTTTTGAAGGTGTCATTAGTTTAGGGGTTCACATACTTTTTCCACCTGCACTGTGAATATTTATATGGTGTGTTCAATAAAAACATGGTAACATTTAATTATTTGTGTGTTATTAGTTTAAGCAGACTATGATTGTCTATTGTTGTGACATAGATGAAGATCAGATCACATTTTATGACCAATTTGTGCAGAAATCCATATCATTCCAAAGGGTTCACATACTTTTTCTTGCAACTGTATATATGTTTCACCCCCCCTGCACCCCTGAATGATTTTATCCCGGTGGGGGTGTTGCGGGCGGTGCGATTTTTCAAGGGGAGGCGGGCGGGGGATCGCGATCCCGCCTGCCGCACCGCCCGCCTCCCCTTGATAAATCGTTGGTGGCCAGTGGGTATACCAGAGTGTCAGCACATTGCTGACACCCTGGTATAAACGGCTGACATCTGTGATGCGATGTCAGCTGTTTAACCCTTTCCATACCGCGGTCCATACGGACCGCTGTATGGAAAAGGTTAACAGCTCAGGGAGCTCCCTCCCTCTCCCATCGGGGGGCTGCTGTGCCTTTGCAGCCCCCCGATGGAGAGGGAGAGAGCCCCCAGACAGCCCCCCTCCTTACCCTTCCCCGTCTGCGCAGTTCTGGCCACTACTGAGCAGACGGGAAAGGTTCCCATGGCAACAGGACGCCGTCTCAGGCATCCTGCTGTCCATGGTGCTGAACAGATCTGTGCTAAAGGCATACATCTGTTCAGACAAAGTGTAAGTAAAATACAGTAAAAAACACTATATGGTGTACTGTACTGTATTATACAGACATCAGACCCACTGGATCTTCAAGAATCAAGTGGGTCTGGGTCAAAAAAAAAGTTTAAAAAAGTGAAAAAAATGTAAAAATCAAAAAACACATTTATCACTGATTAAAAATGAAAAAAATTAAATTCCCTACACATATTTGGTATCGCCGTGTCCGTAACGACCTGATCTATAAAACGATCATGTTACTTTACCCGAACGGTGAACGCCATAAAAATAAAAAATTAAAAACTATGATGAAATTTACATTTTGCCCACCTTACTTCCCAAAAAAGGTAATAAAAGTGATCAAAAAAGTCGCATGTACCCCAAAATTGTAACAATCAAACCGTCTTCTCATCTTGCAAAAATCATACCCTACCCAAGATGATCTCCCAAAAACTGAAAAAAATATGGCTCTTAGACTATGGAAACACTAAAACATGTTTTTTTTGTTTCAAAAATGAATTAATTGTGTAAAACTTACATAAATAAAAAAAGGTATATATATTAGGTATCGCCACGTCCGTATCGACCTGCTCTATAAAAATATCACATGACCTTACCCCTCAGGTGACCACCGTAAAAAAAAAAAAAAAAAAAAACGGTGTAAAAAAAGCCATTTTTTGTCATCTTACGTCACAAAAAGTGTAATAGCAAGCGATCAAAAAGTCATATGCACCCCAAAATAGTGCCAATCACACCGTCATCTCATCCTGCTAAAAATGAGACCATACTTAAGATAATCGCCCATAAACTGAAAAGACTATGGCTCTTAGATTATGGAGACACTAAAACTTTTTTTTTTTTTTTAAATGAAATCATTGTGTAAAACTTACATAAATAAAAAAAATTGTATACATATTAGGTATCGCCGTGTCCGTGACAACCTGCTCTATAAAATCACCACATGATCTAACCTGTCAGATGAATGTCGTAAATAACAAAAAAAAGTGCCAAAAAAGCTATTTCTTGTTACCTTGCCGCACAAAAAGTGTAATATAGAGCAACCAAAAATCATATGTAAAATTACCATCAGCATTAAAAGTTTTCTAAGGAGATGTTTTATCACAATAGTTTTGAATGTCAAAAGCATATATGGGAAAAAGTGACTTTTAAAATTTTTAAAAATCATATGTACCCTAAACTAGTACCAACAAAACTGCCACCCTATCCCGTAGTTTCTAAAATGGGGTCACTTTCTTAGAGTTTCTACTCTAGGGGTGCATCAGGGGGGCTTCAAATGGGACATGGTGTCAAAAAACCAGTCCAGCAAAATCTGCCCTCCAAAAACCGTATGGCATTCCTTTCCTTCTGCGCCCTGCCGTGTGCCCGTACAGCAGTTTACGACCACATATGGGGTGTTTCTGTAAACTACAGAATCAGGGCCATAAATAATGAGTTTTGTTTGGCTGTTAACCCTTGCTTTGTAACTGGAAAAAAAATATTAAAATGGAAAATCTGCCAAAAAAGTGAAAATTTGAAATTGTATCTCTATTTTCCATTAAATCTTGTGCAACACCTAAAGGGTTAACAAGGTTTGTAAAATCCGTTTTGAATACCTTGAGGGGTGTAGTTTCTTAGATGGGGTCACTTTTATGGAGTTTCTACTCTAGGGGTGCATCAGGGGGGCTTCAAATGGGACATGGTGTCAAAAAACCAGTCCAGCAAAATCTGCCTTCCAAAAACCAAACGGCGCACCTTTCCCTCTACTCCCCGCTGTGTGGCCATACAGTAGTTTACGGACACATATGGGGTGTTTCTGTAAACGGCGGAGTCAGGGCAATAAAGATACAGTCTTGTTTGGCTGTTAACCCTTGCTTTGTTAGTGGAAAAAATGGGTTAAAATGGAAAATTAGGCAAAAAAATTTAATTCTCAGATTTCATCCCCATTTGCCACTAACTCTTGTGCAACACCTAAAGGGTTAACAAAGTTTGTAAAATCAGTTTTGAATACCTTGAGGGGTGTAGTTTATAGAATGGGGTCATTTTTGGGTGGTTTCTATTATGTAAGCCTCACAAAGTGACTTCAGAGCTGTAGTGGTGCCTAAAAATTGTTTTTTTGTAAATTTCTGAAAAGTTTCAAGATTTGCTTCTAAACTTCTAAGCCTTGTAACATCCCCAAAAAATAAAATATCATTCCCAAAATAATTCAAACATGAAGTAGACATATGGGGAATGTAAAATCATCACAATTTTTGGGGGTATTACTATGTATTACAGTAGTAGAGAAACTGAAACTTTGAAATTTGCAAATTTTTCAAAATTTTTGCTAAATTAGGTATTTTTTTATGCAAAAAAAAATAATATTTTTTACTTCATTTTACCAGTGTCATGAAGTACAATATGTGACGAAAAAACTATCTCAGAATGGTCTGGATAAGTCAAAACGTTTTAAAGTTATCAGCACTTAAAGTGACACTGGTCAGATTTGCAAAAAATGGCCTGGTCCTTAAGGTGAAATAAGGCTGTGTCCCTAAGGGGTTAAAGGGGTTTTCCCATCTCAGATAATGGGGGCATATCGCTAGGATATGCCCCCATTGTCTGATGGGTGCGGGTCCCGGACAATTGAGCCCTGAAAGTGGTGGAGGGCGCACTGTGCATGTGCAGCCACCCTCCATTTATTTCTAGGGGGCTGCCGAAAATAGCCGAGCTATTTCCATCCACCCCATAGCAATGTATGAGAGCAGTGGCTATGCAAGCACGGTACGCTCCCATTCGCTTCTGTGGGAAGAGCGCTTGTTGGTGTCTGGACCCAGAGAAACCCGGGGTCCTACAGCCACTACCTTCTGTGCTCTGTTCTCGATATAGGTGTGGGTCTCAGCGATGGTGGTCTGCGTGGTGCTGCCAATATATTGCATATTGCACATGCATGACAACAAATAAATGACATAACTGCTACTGCAGGTGAGATGATCACGGATTCTAAACGATTCTTTGGTGAAAACTGAAGAGAAGGAGGTAGCCCCATCAATAGTGGTGTTAAAACAGGCACAAGAGAAATACAAAAATCCGCAGCACTCGCCAGTGTAGTAAATCCAATGGTGATTTATTCACAAAACAGCATGGTGATGCGACGTTTCAACCTTCATCGGTCTTTCTCAAGCAATACCATGGCACAAGGGGAGCTCTGGCACCTAAAGCACCCTACTAGAATACTAGAGGGCAAGTGAGATGGACAATGCTCGCTTGCCTGTGAAAATTCGTGTCAAGAGAGCAATTGTGGCGGATTCTCCGGAATTATCCATATAGGACATTCTTCAACCATTGAGTGAAATGTCCATTGCTGTACTGGATGTAACTGATCACATCCACACTTTTAAAGTGTGTATGTGTGAAGATATTGTTAGAGGGTCCCTTAGAAATCTCTAAATCCAAGAACTCAGTGGACGAGGAGGAACATTTAGGCATGAAGACCAAACCCAAGTGATTCTTAAGGTCAATCACAAATTCCAATGCCTCGTCTCAGACCCTAGCCATATAAAAAATAAATCATCAATAAACTATTTATAAAAGAGATGAGGAGAGAAAAGCGCAGGGTCCACCCTGGGTGCCGGCTTTTACGGGGGTGCCAGGCCCAGAAGCAATGAGTGCTTCCATCAATACAGATGGAAGCGCTCATTGATGGAGCGCTGACGCCCACATACAGCGGTGGGGCACAGGAGCGCATAGTTCCCTGCCTGCCCCGCCGCCGATCACCGCCATAAGCTTCAGGCCTAGTAGGCCTGAGACTATGGGGTAGTGAAATCCCAGCCAGGACGCAGCAGCACAGTGAAGTGTGTGCGCCTTCCTCTGCGAGAAAACGCCTGGACGTAGGTGAGTATTTAGCTTTTATTTTATTTTTTATGTGCCAACTTTGGGGGACACAGGAGGACATGTGCGGGAAAATATTATGGTGGGATACTGTGTGGGGTAATAATTATGGGACGGATTACTATGTAGGGGGCAAATTACTATATGGGGCAATGTGGGGGAAATTACTGTGTGGGGCTAATTACTATATAGGGGGCATTGTGGGGGAAATTACTGTATGGGGGCAGTGTCGGGGAAATTACTGTGTGGGGGCAGTGTCGGGGAAATTACTGTGTGGGGGCAGTGTGGGGAAATTTACTGTATGGGTGCAGAGTGGGGGCGTTGCTATTGGGAAGGCACTGTAGGGGCAATTCTATTATTAATGGGGACACTATACAGGGATTATTGCCTGGAGCACAATATAGGGTGTTATTATTACTGGGGACACTCTAGGGGACATTATAGCTACTGTTGACACTGTAGAGACATTCGGGGTAATTTATCAAACTGGTGTAAAGTAGAACTGGCTTAGTTGCCCATAGCAGACAATCAGATTCCACCTTTCATTTTTGACAGCTCTTTTGGAAATCCAGTTCTACTTTACACCAGTTTGATAAATGACCACAATTATGTCTACTGGGGTCACTATTTTTTCAGCAGTATAGTACCAGGGGCATTGGGGAGCACAGTATTGGGGGTGGCAGAAGGATGACACTGTGGGGACACCAGGATGGGGTGGTTGATGGAAAAAAATTGAGAAATCTAACGTGTCTGTGCTACAAACTCTGTAGAGACGAGATGCGCCTGAAAGAATTTGTCATGGCGGTCTAATGGAGGAGAAGAAGAGGAAAGAGAAGGTCTACATGACAGGATATGTCCCTGGATGTAAAGACTACTTTTACACTGGCGTTTTGAGGGATCTCACAAACGGTTCAAAATGGATCAGTTCAGCCCCAATGCATTCTGAATAGATAAGGATCCGTTCAGAATGCATCAGTTTGGCTCCGTTCCGCCTCCATTCCGCTCTGGAGGCGACACCAAAACGCTGCTTGCCTGGCAATGCAGAGCCAAACGGATCCGTCCTGACTTACAATGTAAGTCAATGGGGACGGATCCGTTTTCACTGACAGAATATGGTGCAACTGAAAACGGATCCGTCCCCCATTGACTTTCAATGTAAGTCAGGATCTGTTTTGACTTAGACTTTTTTTCTTTGAATAATGGAAATGGATCTGTTCTGAACAGATACAAGCGTTTGCATTATAGGTGCGGATCCGTCTGTGCAGATACCAGACGGATCCGCACCTAACGCAGGTGTGAAAGTAGCCTAAGAGGTATGTGGTCAAGTATTGGAGGGAGGGTGCCAGAGAAAGGACCTGCCCCGGGTGCCAAACACCCTAGGCACGCCACTGGGAAAGGGCACTTTTGACTTAACAGGTGTTTCACAGAAATGATTATGTAGTGGTTGGTGAAAAGTGGATCTGTAAGCTATGCAGACTAAATCAGAGATATAAGGTGGTAAAACTACAGTGTACATCAAGGATGAAATTAAATTAATACTCCATATATGAGTGTCAGAACGGCAAAGAAAATGGAGCTTAAAGTGCCAGATAATAAATGTTATAAATATTTTATTGTAACATAGTAACATAGTACATAAGGCCGAAAAAAGACATTTGTCCATCCAGTCCGGCCTGTCAACCTGCAAGTTGATCCAGAGGAAGGCAAAAAAACCCTGTGAGGTAGAAGCCAATTTTCCTCATTTTAGGGGAATAAAAAATTCCTTCCCGACTCCAATCAGGCAATCAGAATATCCTCCTGGATCAACGACCCCTCTCTAGTAGCTATAGCCTGTAATATTATTACACTCCAGAAATACATCCAGGCCCCTCTTGAATTCCTTTATTGTACTCACCATCACCACCTCCTCAGGCAGAGAGTTCCATAGTCTCACTGCTCTTACCGTAAAGAATCCTCTTCTATGTTTGTGTACAAACCTTCTTTCCTCCAAACGCAGAGGATGTCCCCTCGTCACAGTCACAGTTCTGGGGATAAATAGATGATGGGATAGATCTCTGTACTGACCCCTGATATATTTATACATAGTAATTAGATCTCCCCTCAGTCGTCTTTTTTCTAACGTGAATAACCCTAATTTTGATAATCTTTCAGGGTACTGTAGTTGCCCCATTCCAGTTATTACTTTAGTTGCCCTCCTCTGGACCCTCTCCAGCTCTGCTATGTCTGACTTGTTTACTGGAGCCCAGAACTGTACACAGTACTCCATGTGTGGTCTGACTAATGATTTGTAAAGTAGTAGGAATATGTTCTCATCACGGGCATCTATGCCCCTTTTGATGCAACCCATTATCTTATTGGCCTTGGCAGCAGCTGCCTGACACTGTTTTTTGCAGCTTAGTTTGCTGTTTATTAAAATTCCTAGATCCTTTTCCATGTCAGTGTTACCGAGTGTTTTACCATTTAGTATGTACGGGTGACTTGAATTATTCCTTCCCATGTGCATAACTTTACATTTGTCAGTGTTAAACCTCATCTGCCACTTATCTGCCCAAGCCTGCAATCTATCCAGATCCCTCTGTAGTAGTATACTGTCCTCTTCAGTGTTAATTACTTTACACAGTTTAGTGACGAAGGCACGCCGAAACGTGCGTTGGGGTAGCGCCATCCTGGTTGTTCCACTCCTGGTCTGCTCTTGGTGAGTCTCATCTGCATTTCCATCCCCCGGTTTCTTTCCATCTGGATGTCTACTTACCTGTTAGGCTCACAATTTGTATGGCCGGGTGTCCATGTTCATGTCCGTGTTTGGTTTTTGCAGTTACTTTGTGACTCGCCTTTTACCATGTACATATAGTTGGTCTGCGGGCAGGTTATTTAATTTTTTTCCATATACATATCCCGCTGATCCTATATATTCTAGCATCTATGACCGGAGTGTCCCTCCCAGGGTGGCGCCGTTCTTCCTTTTCCCTGCCCCTTTATGTTTCCTGTCCTCCTGCATCTCTTGTATGTAATTTTTATGTTTTGCTATGCTACAATAAAATATTTATAACATTTATTATCTGGCACTTTAAGCTCCATTTTCTTTGCCGTTCTGATATTGTACTCGGGAGCTTGTGCTGAGTTATTTCTCAGGGGTGTCTTTGTGGGTACATTGGGTGGGCACCTGCCCCCCTTCTCCTTTTCGGCACCCCTGGGGTCGTTTCCCCTTTTCCATATATGAGTGGTAGATTTTAAAACACTCCTGCATGCACAGGCCAGGTTTTACAGGGCAGGCTTCGCAGTGGTAAATGGTGTCTTTCCTTATCCCCCTTTTGGAATACACCCTGCATCTTTTTTGGGTCCTTCCCTTCCTTGCTGTCTGGGGGACTTGACCTGGAAAATGTTGCCCTGGTACAACATGGGCACCATGACTTCCTGAAGTACTGGGTCCCTCCCCGGCCTGGCTTTGAAAAATTTGGGCCTTGATAACCACCTCTTGGAACTGAAGGAAAGTTCCTCTGTGGCATGCAGATTAAAATAGCACGCACGTATGTGTACAGACAGCTTTTTGTACCACACTTTCGGTTTTCGTGTGGCACTGTAGGGCTTCAGATCTTGATCTCAAAAATCCACCCCTCCCATGTGCCTGTTGTAGTCCAGGATACAAACTGGTTTGGGGGTAGTGGTTGTGGTACCTCATACAGGAGCAGGGGAGCTGGTTTTAGTGTGAATGGTGGTCAGTACAAGGACGTACCTCTTATCCTTGTACGTAAAGGGAACCTGTCATCAACTTTATGCTGACCTCACTGAGGGCAGCATAAAATAGTGACAGAAATGCTGATTTCAGCAGGGTGTCACTCGTGAGCTAAAAGTAAGTGATTTCTGAGAACCAGCATCATAATCATTGCAGCACAGGCCTTGAAAAGAGTCAAATCTACTTGAGAAGAGTTATGGTTATTCATAATCTCCTGCATGCTCACCCATCTGCTGATGATTGGCAGTTCTCTCCTATAGAGTAAGGATTTTCTCCCTTACTCTCTAGGAGAGAACTGCCAATCATCAGCAGATGGGCGGGGAGAGCAGGAGATTATGAGTAACCATGACTCTTCTCAAGTAGATTTGACTCTTTTCAAGGCCTGTGCTGCAATGATTATGATGCTGGTTATCAGCAACCACTTACTTTTAGCTCACGAGTAGAAGACTGTCATCAGCAGGTGGGCAGGTAGATCAAGAATTCATGAATAACCATGATTCTTCTCAGGTGGCCATGACTCTTTTCCAGGCCCAGTCTGCAATGATTGTGATGTTGGTTCTCGGCAACCACTTACTTTTAACTTTTAAATGACAGACCGCTGAAATCAGTACAGGCTGCATAAAGTTGATGACGGGTTCCCTTTAACCACCAGCATGTTCTCATGGAGGAGAGCCCTACTTTCACCCATTCTCAGTGGTTGCCCTACCAGGGATCTAGGGATGCCTCTCTGATTTTTGCACACTGTTCTGCAAGCCACAGTACCTCTGGCAGTTAGGGACATGAATAGGGGTATGCTGGTATAATAGTTATCCACATAGAGGTGGTAACTAGTGATGGACAAACATCTGCCTTGACGGTTTGCGAATGCAAGTTCGCGGCGGGTCCCATTCATTTTAATGGCAGGCGAACCTGAAAGACCTTCAGCTCATATTTGCAGCCAAGAAATAATTACTAGAAGTGCACAAATAGTCCCACAACATGGACAGGAACATACCAGATGTATTAATCGAATTTGCGATCTCCATTTATAATTTTTTTCAATGCAAAATATTGGCAATATATTTTTCGCACTATACAGTACCCAAATGCACTATAAAGAAAGTATATTGGTATATAACACCCCGCTTCAATCAGATTTTTGGGGGGCAACTGGTATATCACACCAGTAGAAATTATTTGTTCCAATAACACTTGTCCCTCTATATACCTGCAGTATCGCAGCAGAACCGCACACAACTGCCGCACAATACAAATGCACTATAATATACTTTCTAACATAGAAATTATATTATAACATTGTACACGGAAGGCAATCCATTAGAATATACATAAAGATAAAGCATAACCTTTAATAATGTTACTATGTGGGTCCATTCACACGTCCGTAAGTGTTTTGTGGATCCGCAAAACACGGACACCGGCAATGTGCATTCCACAATTTGCAGACCGCACATCGCCGGCACTATAATAGAAAATGCCTAATCTTGTCTGCAATTGCGGACAAGAATAGGACATGTTCTATTTTTTGGCGGAAACGGAAGCACAGATGCGGAAGTGCGGATCCGCGGATGCGGACAGCATATTCTGGCCCCATTGAAAATGAATGGGTCTGCAAAATTGCGGAACAGATGCGGACCCATTTTGCGGACGTGTGAATGGAAAAGATATCCCTCAAAATGAAAATAAATAAAATTATTAAAGTAAGGCAAAAAGCATAGATGTGGTAGGCAATAACAAGTGCTCGACGGCACTAAATCAGGTGCTCGGCGGCACCAAATCAGAAACCATATGTCCTACCACGATCCGGGGGGTTCCAGTGCACATCCATTAATCCCGGAGGGAAAGCAAAAAACATCTATCCCTGGGCTAGATGATGATGTGGTATTGAAGGACAGGGTTGGCAAAGAACTGTCCCTGATATTTGCCTACAAGGGGGTGCCATTCTGGCCCTGATAGCCTAACCACAGACCACCCGCCCTGATAAGAGCGACCCCGTCCGAAACCTTACCCTATATAAAAATGGCCCTAGCAAGCCCCTAGCCCCTAGGCCCCTGACTTCCAGGTGATCACTATATAGATCTATGTGTTTTTGACTCATTATAAAAGTATATCGCACCCCTCTGTGTATCACACCTATCGATAGCACACCTATACTAGTCCTTAAAATGACTTTTGTGGCCCTATTAGAAAGTGTTTGTTGTCCCTAACAGCCTGTCCCTGATCGACACAGCAACCTCTCCCTTAGGCCTCTTTCACACTACCGTATGGCTATTTCAGTGTTTTGTGGTCCGTTTTTCACGGATCTGTTGTTCCGTTTTTTTGTTTCCATTGTTTGTCCGTTCCGTTTTTCCGTATGGCATATACAGTATACAGTAATTACATAGAAAATATTTTGCTGGGCTTAACATTTTCAATAGATGGTTCAGAAAAAACGGAACGGATACGGAAGACATACAGATGCATTTCCGTATGTGTTCAGTTTTTTTTGCGGACCCATTGACTTGAATGGAGCCACGGAACGTGATTTGCGGGCAATAATAGGACATGTTCTATCTTTCAACGGAACGGAAATATGGAAACGGAATGCATACGGAGTACCTTCAGTTTTTTTTGCGGAACCATTGAAATGAATGGTTCCGTATACGGAACGCAAAAAACGGCCCGTAAAACGGAAACAAAAAACGGCAAAAACTGGCAAAAACACTGAATGTAAAATGGCAGCCAGATCAGGTTTATTTATAAGGTAGGGGGTATGTCCATGTGCTGAAATGTCTCAATTGGCTGTCCTGTACCACCTGATGGATGTGTCATGGGTCAAATTTCTTCACAATGTAAAAGAATATGGCGGGCGCAAATTTCTCCATATGTTCGCATGTTCGGCGAATCGTGAACATGCAAAGTTCACCGCAAAAAGACCGCCGGGCGAACTACAAGGCCATCTCTAGTGGTAACCCTTTTCTAGCAGTGGGTCCAGTAAGTCCCAAACGATCTTCCCACTAACTCCTATAATGGGACGGCATTCTGGGGGTTCTATCCGGGAATCTTTCCCTTCGTAAATGCGGAACTTGTGGGTGTACCCAGAGCTATTATCACAAAGTTTGTATAGGCAGGTACTGGCGGAATCTAATCCTCCCTTTGAAAAGTAATAGTTACTCATCTACACAGAGGGGCATTTATTTTAAAAATTTTTATTTTATTATTGACTAGACCATTTATATTAATGTAAGTAAATGATACTTGTGTGAAATTGTCCTGAGGGGCATTTCACCATTAATTTTATTATTAACTATACCATTCACTTATATGGTTTTATTTGTATTTCTTCTCTATAGCTGTGTTCGTTCACGATCTATAGTACTACTCATTATCTGCATATCCGTATATCATGTTATAGTGCCATCCGCAAATTGCAAATTCCTCATTTCCTATTCCTGATTTTCCTACGACTTTGTATCACAACAGGGATTGGCGCTCCTTTTTCCTTTTCCCTTTGTTTAATCTCTGGGGTCTATATTGTAAGTGACGGACTCTGTTCAACACTGTAGATATATGACCCTACACAAGTATTCACGATGCATGCAGCCAGCCATCCATGTGATGTCACAGCCCTATAAATACATTAGAAAGACCAGCACTCCGTCAGCTGAACAGAAACTTCTTTATTCGTCACCCTTCTTTATAACGTCACCCTTTATAACGAGTCTATAGTCGTGACAGACTAATGCCTGCAGTCGTGGCAGGACTTTATAACGAGTCTGTAGTCATGACAGACTAATGCCTGCAGTCGTGGCAGGGCTTTATAATGAGTCTGTAGTCGTGACAGACTAATGCCTGCAGTCGTGGCAGTGTTTTATAACGAGTCTGTAGTCGTGACAGACTAATGCTATAACGAGTCTGTAGTCATGACAGACTAATGCCTGCAGTCGTGGCAGGGCTTTATAATGAGTCTGTAGTCGTGACAGACTAATGCCTGCAGTCGTGGCAGGGTTTTATAATGAGTCTGTAGTCGTGACAGACTAACCCCTAGGAGTGGAACATAGTTTGCAGCATATAACGTCTTGAATGACTCTGTCAACTTTATCCCCAGATAGTCAATCTGGCTATCTTGCCAGTCTAGATCAAAGGTATCTTTGAGTATCTTCATCTGGGTAGAAGAAATATTTATTGGAAGGGCCTGGGATTTAGCGGCATTTAGTTTATAAAAGGAGAGATCTCCGAATCGAGATATGATGTCTATAGCAGCTGTAAGGGATGCTTGGGGGTTTGACAGCGTCAGAATAATGTCGTCTGCCTATAGGCTAACCTTGTGTTCTATATCCCCTATACTGATCCCCTCTATCTCCGGACACTGACGTAGGGCTTGGGCTAACGGCTCTATGGTCAAAATAAATACCAAAGGAGATAAGGGGCAGCCCTGGCGGGTACCATTAGTTATATCAAAAGAATCCGAAAGTGCCCCATTAACCCAAACTCTAGCGCTTGGTTGAGTATAAAGTGCTCTGATAGCCGCAAGGATGGCCCCAGAAAATCCCATCTTTGTTAATACCGAGAAGGCGAACTGCCAAATAATACGGTCGAACGCCTTCTCGGCATCCAAAGTGACCAAGAGAGCAGGCATTTTCAATCTCTGAACATAATCCATAATATTCAATGTCCGCCTAGCATTATCCCGTAGTTGCCTACCTCTTACAAATCCCACTTGATCTATATGGGTAAGGGTTGTGATACAAGGAGCCATGCGACCCGCCAAGATTTTTGCATATATTTTTGCATCAGTATTTAACAGCGAGATCGGACGATAGCTCCTTACATCATCTTATTATTATTTTTTTTAATTATGCCAACTTCCCACCAAAGGCCACGACTGTTGGCGGCGTAGTGGCAATCCTAACGGAGACGCTGCTGACAAACCAGTTGGCTGTTACTAATTATGTCGCTCTGCATCTGTACATGTAATTCCCCCTTTTCACCTTAACCACCCCTTTTATTTTTATTTATTTATTTTATTTTTTTTTCATTTTAACGACTGACGCCTGCCCCAGTGTGCCTAGAACTAGTGCTGAGCAAGGAGCCCAGTTCCTAGACTGCAGTACCAGAATGGCCTGTAGGTGTTGCCCTCTCTTAAGACAAGAAACTGCTGGAGCGCAGAAGGCCAGTAAGCCGCCCTGTGAAGCCGGTGAGCGGCGTGAACGCTGCGCGCAATGGCATGAGTCCGGGAGTGCAACTCGCCGCAGAGGAGCCACAGGTGAGAGGTGACCGAGGAGGCTGTAACACAGTTCGCCTGGGGGACGCTGCATATGTGAGCGGGGTGCCTAAAGAGGAGCAGAAAGTGCGGGGCAGACACAGGTGCGCCTGGGGACAGACTGCAATGCTCGGCAGCATCACATAACATAAATAAACGAGACGGGTGGGCAGCCACCCGGCCTACCTATTCTCTGCAGCGATGAGCCCGACGCACCCGACCACGCGAACTAACAAAGAGACACGCGACTTCTCTGGAACGGATAGCCAACCCACGAGCCGATTCGATAGCGTTCGAACAGACAAGTGGGGGCAGGAGAGCCAGGCTTAAATAGTGAAAGCCCCGCCTCCCCTCACACAAATACGGCACTCTTAATTGCCTACCACTTTAAACAATAGTCCTCAGAAACTAGGCTTCGTCCATGCTGACTTCTGTGGTTGCAATCCAAACCCTTCCCAACATTTCTTATCCATTGAAATGACAGCTCTGTTTAACTGCAAATCACAATGGCTGCCTCCAGAAAATCAATATGGCAGTCTCCAAGAAAATTTCAATAGACGGAACACTGAGCGTGTCATAATGGAACTCTTCAGCATCCATGGATGATGACACTACAAAGGGCCCTTGCTGTTTTAATCCATGGCAGCAGCCATGATTCTTCATTCTTCAATCAGATGTGGATCCATGCACATCAACAGGTATGGTGCCAATCCACAGGAAAGGGCGCGTTTTTGTTAATGTGAAACAAAGGTGCCAGTTTATGGAAAGATTTGTTTGACGGAAAAATGGCATTTCTGTGCAGATTGGAATACTGTCCAGCGACTAATGGCAGGCCCAAAACACAAAAACCTTCTCCTCTATTTCAGACAGTATGGCCATATGAACTTCGAGAGTACCCTCTTTGCCCCCTGTTGCAACATATGGGAAGGAAGTAGTCACCGACGGAGCAATTTCTTTTCTGGCTTTTGCTTTTTGGCCACTGCAATGAAGGAGAAGATCAGTTTAGCATCTGCAACTCAACACCTATCATTAGATAACATACCTTTTATGTACTTTTGAAGTTGGCACAATGAGAATGCACCTGTTGTCCAATCAAAGTTCTGTGCTAGTACTCAATGTACTTAGCAACTCTGCAACTGCCCTACCTGCTCCAGGAATCCAAAAGTAGGTTCTAACCCAGAATTTTAATGCAGCTTTAAACAATAGTGCTCAGAGACTAGGCTTCGTCCATGCTGACTTCTGTGGTTGCAATCCAAACCCTTCCCAACATTTCTTATCCATTGAAATGACAGCTCTGTTAAACTGCAAATCAAAATGGCTGCCTCCAGAAAATCAATATGGCAGCCTCCATGAAAATTTCAATAGACGGAAAACACTGAGCGTGTCATAATGGAACACTTCAGCATCCATGGATGATGACACCACAAAGGGTCCTTGCTGTTTTAATCCATAGCAGCAGCCATGATTCTTCATTCTTCAATCAGATGTGGATCCATGCACATCAACAGGTATGGTGCCAAGCCACAGGTAAGGGCGCGTTTTTGTTTATGTGAAACGAAGGTGTCATTTTATGGAAAGATTTGTTTGACAGAAAAATGGCATTTCTGTGCAGATTGGATTACTGTCCAGCATCTATTAGCAGGCCCAGAATACAAAAACCTTCTTATCTGTTTCTGACGGTATGGCCAAATGAAATCCAAGAGTACCTCTATTTATCCACTGTTGCAACTTGGAGGAAGGAAGCAGCCACCGACGGAGCTATGCCTTTTCTGGTTCTTGCTTTTTTGCCACTGCAATGCAGGTGCAGATCAGTGTAGCGTCTGCAACTCACCACCTCTCATGAGATACCATATCTTTTATGGATTTTTGTAGCTGGCCAAATTAGAATGCGCCTGTTGTCCAATCAAAGTTCTGTGCTAGTACTCAATGTACTTAGCACCTCTGCAACTGCCCTACCTGCTCCAGGAATCCAAAAGTAGGTTCTAACCCAGTATTTTAATGTAGCTTTAAACAATAGTGCTCAGAAACTAGGCTTCGTCCATGCTGACTTCTGTGGTTGCAATCCAAAGCCTTCCCAACATTTCTTATCCATTGAAATGACAGCTCTGTTTAACTGTAAATCACAATGGCTGCCTCCAGAAAATCAATATGGCAGCCTCCATGAAAATTTCAATAGACGGAACACTGAGCGTGTCATAATGGAACCCTTCAGCATCCATGGATGATGACACCACAAAGGGCCCTTGCTGTTTTAATCCCTGGCAGCAGCCATGATTCTTCATTCTTCAATCAGGTGTGGATCCATGCACATCAACAGGTATGGTGCCAATCCACAGGTAAGGGCGCGTTTTTGTTTGTGTCAAACGAAGGTGTCAGTTTATGGAAAAATTTGTTTGACAGAAAAATGGCATTTCTGTGCAAATTAGAATACTGTCCAGCGACTATTAGCAGGCCCAAAACACAAAAACCTTCTTATCTGTTTCTGACGGAATGGCCATATGAACTGCGAGAGAACCCTTTTTACCCCCTGTTTCAACATGGGGGAAGGTAGCAGTCACCGAAGAAGCAATGTCTTTTCTGGCTTTTTCTTTTTGGCCACTACAATAAAGGTGCAGATCAGTTTAGCGTCTGCAACTCAACACCTATCATGAGATAACATACCTTTTTATGTATTTTTGGAGTTGGCACAATGAGAATGCACCTATTGTTCAATCAAAGTTCTGTGCTTGTACTCAATATACTTAGCACCTCTGCAACTGCCCTACCTGCTCCAGGAATCCAAAAGTAGGTTCTAAACCCAGAAATTTAATGCAGCTTTATGATCTTCGAGAGTACCCCTCTTTGCCCCCTGTTGCAACATGGGGGAAGGAAGCAGCCACCGACGGAGCTATGCCTTTTCTGGTTCTTGCTTTTTGGCCACTGCAATGCAGGTGCAGATCAGAGTAGCGTCTGCAACTCACCACCTCTCATGAGATACCATATCTTTTATGGATTTTTGCAGCTGACAAAATTAGAATGCGCCTGTTGTCCAATCAAAGTTCTGTGCTTGTATTCAATGTACTTAGCACCTCTGCAACTGCCCTACCTACTCCAGGAATCCAAAAGTAGGTTCTAACCCAGTATTTTAATGCAGCTTTAAACAATAGTCCTCAGAAACTAGACTTCGTCCATGCTGACTTCTGTGGTTGCAATCCAAACCCTTCCTAACATTTCTTATCCATTGAAATGACAGCTCTGTTTAACTGCAAATCACAATGGCTGCCTCCAGAAAATCAATATGGCAGCCTCCATGAAAATTTCAATAGACGGAAAACACTGAGCGTGTCATAATGGAACCCTTCAGCAAAGGGTCCTTGCTGTTTTAATCCCTAGCAGCAGCCATGATTCTTCATTCTTCAATCAGATGTTGTCAGGAAGCAGAGGGTGTTACCCCTACTCGGGGACCGCGGGAACGGCGCAGGGCACGGGTTCCCCTTCAGCTCGGTAGAACACCTGGTGCCCGAGGTGCGGGTGCGCGGCGTGTGCACAGTATGCAAGCTGCACGCGCATTCCCGGGTGCATAGCGTTCCTGCATTATCCGGCTGTCAGGTGTGAGCTTTGCTGGGGGAGGTTCCCAGTACACACCTTCCACCTTCCTCGCCTGCCATTGGTTCCCAGGGAGGGAGGCCTCCTGGTTGCCTTGGGGACCAGGGGGTGGTTCCTACCTTCCCTGGCTATAAAGACCTGGCCTGAGCTCTGGCTCATTGCTGAGTTATTCCACCTTATGGTGAACACCTAGCCTCCCTGCGTATCCTCCTATTTGCCTGTTGTTTCTTTGTATCCTTCCCAGTTACTGACCCTTGGACTGTCTTCCGCCTTGAACCTTCGCTGCCTGCCTCGACCCGGATTGGACATTGACTACCCCTCTTGGATTATCCCTAAACTTGTACCACGTTTCTGGGCTGTCAGCTGCTTACTGCCAGTGGGTTCCTCACCCCACTACTGGCTCCCTGGGACGTCTGACAGAATAACTCAGCCATACACCATGGAACCCGCAAAAGCAGTGGATCCCATGACGGCCATGACCCAGCAACTTAACCTTATGACACAGGCCTTCCAGGAGATGCAAGCCAGTCATGAGCACCTGCTGCAGAGGGTTGCCACACAGGAGCAACGCATCGTACAGCGCACCGCGCTACTACCTTCGCCTCCCCCTACGCCGGCGCGCACCCTGGAAGTGGTCTCTAGCGAGCCGTCAGTCAGCCTCCCTGAGCGGTTTTCAGGCGATCGGAGAACCAGGAGAAGAACCCTGCATCTGTGTTTATACTGCGCAAAACCGGGCCATTTCCTGAAGGACTGTCCCATCAAACCTCCTACAGGTAGGCCGGAGACACCCACG
This sequence comes from Bufo bufo, assembly GCF_905171765.1. Lineage (NCBI taxonomy): Eukaryota > Metazoa > Chordata > Amphibia > Anura > Bufonidae > Bufo > Bufo bufo. The sequence continues at coordinate 71,683,794 of NC_053398.1, read as the reverse complement.
GTATGCATTAACCTACCTATGTATAACAACTCGTCTCATCTCACCATCCCTGTTTCCCTGCAGCTGGGCAACAACAATATTGATCTCTCTGCCATTATTGATTCGGGCGCAAGCAGCTGTTTTATGGACAAGGATCTGGCTTCCCAACTAGGCATCCCGTTGCGCCCTAAGAAGAACCCATCCCAGCTGCATCTGGTGGATGGCAGCACCCTAAAGACGGGACCTATCGCCATGGAATCCCATCCCTTGTTCCTCCGCATCGGCCTTTACCATTCCGAGAAGATCGTGTGGGACATTGTGCCTTCCCTCTTGTTTCCAGTCATTATAGGCATCCTCTGGCTTAGGAGACACAACCCCACGATCAACTGGACCTCTGGCTCCATCACTTTCACGCCCCCCTCCGGTTCTCCTGTTCACGTGTCTCCGGCTCCAAGCCCTCCTACGGTTCTGGGCACCGTTGAACACAGACTACCCGACAAATATCAGGACTATGCAGACGTTTTTGAAAAAAAAGGAGCAGACGCCTTGCCGCCACACAGGCCCTATGATTGCCCCATTGACCTGCTCCCTGGAGCCCCACTGCCGTACGGGCGCTTGTAAAATCTGTCCGAACCCGAGACCAGGGCCCTGAAGGACTACATAGAGGAGAGCCTAGCGAAGGGGTTCATCCGTCCCTCGACCTCTCCAGTTGGGGCCGGCATCTTCTTCGTGGGGAAAAAAGATGGGGGTCTCCGGCCCTGTGTCGATTACCGGGCCCTAAACAACATCACCAAGAAGAACCGATACCCACTCTCTCTCATTCCCGACTTGCTGGACAGAGTCAAGGATGCCCGTTTCTTCACCAAAATCGACCTCCGGGGGGCCTACAATCTGATTTGTGTCAAGGAGGGGGATGAGTGGAAGACAGCATTCCGCTCACGGTTTGGGCACTACGAGTACCTTGTCATGCCCTTCGGCCAATTAAGCAGGGGCTTTGTTACCACCAACAGTGGATCTATGTCCCAGTCTCCCAGCGACTGCCTGTACTACAGCATCACCATGACCACCCCACAGCAGGCCACCGAGGTAGGCGCAACCCCACGGAATGCATCCTACGTCGGTTTTGGTGGCCCTCTTTGGCAGCCGACGTACGCTCCTTCATCGAGTCTTGTTCCGTGTGTACACTCTACAAACGTCCCACCTCAAAACCCGTTGGGTTATTACAGCCTCTGCCAGTGCCAACCCTTCCATGGCGCAACATAGCCATGGATTTCATTGTGGACTTACCACCTTCACAAGCCTGTACCACTATCATGGTGGTGGTGGACAGATGTACCAAGATGTCCCACTTCATTTCGACCTCCGGTCTCCCGACGGCCCAATAAACCTCGAAGTTGTTCCTCCAACACGTGTTCCGGTTGCACGGGCTCCCTGATTTCATCGTCTCAGACCGGGGCTCGCAATTCACCTCCCGCTTTTGGACCCAGTTTTGCCGTAGCCTTCATATCACTCGCAGCCTGTCTTCTGCCTATCACCCCCAGTCCAATGGGCAGACCGAAAGGACCAACCAAACCCTCGAGCAGTTCCTTCGTTGTTACACATTCCATCTACCTGATGACTGGGTGAGCCATCTCCCCTTCGCAGAATTTTCCTTCAACAATCAGCTTCATTCCTCCACTGGACTCTCACCATTCTATGCCAACTACGGCTATCATCCCTCAACTCTTCCGGATCTCCCCCTTGATGTCCCGGTGCCTGAAGTGGCTCAATGGCTCCGGCTCCTACGAGAACTGAGGCGGACCCTAACGCAACAACTCCAGGCTGCTCAGCAGCGGCACAAGAAGCAGGCAGACCGTAGACGCACAGAGTTCCCCAGGTACAAAGATGGGGACAAGGTGTGGCTTTCCACACAGCACCTCAAGCTGTCCTGTCCCTCCTGAAAACTGGGACCCCGTTATCTTGGTCCCTTCGAGATCGTGAGTATGGTCAACAACGTTGCAGCCAAGCTCCGGTTGCTTACTTCCCTGGGAATCCACCCGGTATTCCACGTGTCCTTGATGAAACCACACCGTGCCAACCTGTTCCCCGACCGGGCGCCTGCTCCACCACCTCCCATCCAGGTGAATAACGATGACGAGTACGAAGTCCAGGAGATCCTAGACTCCCGCCGCCGGCGTGGGGTCCTAGAGTATCTCATCCACTGGAAGGGGTACGGTCCCGAGGAGCGTTCCTGGGAGCCCTTGGGGAATGTCCATGCGGCCGCCAAGGTGCAAGCGTTCCATCGGGCTCACCCCGAGAGGCCTTCCCAGGGTCGCGTCCGGAGGCCGCTCCTTGGTGGGGGGCTCTGTCAGGAAGCAGGGGGTGTTACCCCTACTCGGGGACCACGGGCACGGCGCAGGGCACGGGTTCCCCTTCAGCTCGGTAGAACACCTGGTGCCCGAGGTGCGGGTGCGCGGCGTGTGCGCAGTACGCAGGCTGCACGCGCATTCCCGGGTGCATAGCGTTCCTGCATTATCCGGCTGTCAGGTGTGAGCTTTGCTGGGGGAGGTTCCCAGTACACACCTTCCACCTTCCTCGCCTGCCATTGGTTCCCGGGGTGGGAGGCCTCCTGGTTGCCTTGGGGACCAGGGGGTGGTTCCTACCTTCCCTGGCTATAAAGACCTGGCCTGAGCTCTGGCTCATTGCTGAGTTATTCCACCTTATGGTGAACACCTAGCCTCCCTGCGTATCCTCCTATTTGCCTGTTATTTCTTTGTATCCTTCCCAGTTACTGACCCTTGGACTGTCTTCCGCCTTGAACCTTCGCTGCCTGCCTCGACCCGGATTGGACATTGACTACCCCTCTTGGATTATCCCTAAACTTGTACCACGTTTCTGGGCTGAGAGCTGCTTACTGCCGGTGGGTTCCTCACCCCCACTACTGGCTCCCCGGGACGTCTGACAGATGTGGATCCATGCACATCAACAGGTATGGTGCCAATCCACAGGTAAGGGCGCGTTTTTGTTTATGTGAAACGAAGATGTAATTTTATGGAAAGATTTGTTTGACGGAAAAATTGCATTTCTGTGCAGATGAGATTACTGTCCAGCATCTATTGGCAGGCCCAGAATACAAAAACCTTCTTATCTGTTTCTGACGGTATGGCCAAATAAAATCCAAGAGTACCTCTCTTTATCCGCTGTTGCAACGTGGAGGAAGGAATCAGCCACCGACGGAGCTATGTCTTTTCTGGTTCTTGCTTTTTCGCCACTGCAATGCAGGTGCAGATCAGTGTAGCGTCTGCAACTCACCACCTCTCATGAGATACCATATCTTTTATGGATTTTTGTAGCTGGTAAAATTAAAATGCGCCTGTTGTCCAATCAAAGTTCTGTGCTAGTACTCAATGTACTTAGCACCTCTGCAACTGCCCTACCTGCTCCAGGAATCCAAAAGTAGGTTCTAACCCAGAATTTTAATGCAGCTTTAAACAATAGTGCTCAGACACTAGGCTTCGTCCATGCTGACTTCTGTGGTTGCAATCCAAACCCTTCCCAACATTTCTTATCCATTGAAATGACAGCTCTGTTAAACTGCAAATCAAAATGGCAGCCTCCATGAAAATTTCAATAGACGGAAAACACTGAGCGTGTCATAATGGAACCCTTCAGCATCCATGGATGATGACACCACAAAGGGTCCTTGCTGTTTTAATCCCTAGCAGCAGCCATGATTCTTCATTCTTCAATCAGATGTGGATCCATGCACATCAACAGGTATGGTGCCAATCCACAGGTAAGGGCGCGTTTTTGTTTGTGTCAAACGAAGGTGTCAGTTTATGGAAAGATTTGTTTGACGGAAAAATTGCATTTCTGTGCAAATTAGAATACTGTCCAGCGACTATTAGCAGGCCCAAAACACAAAAACCTTCTTATCTGTTTCTGACGGTATGGCGATATGAACTTCGAGAGTACCCCTCTTTACCCCCTGTTTCAACATGGGGGAAGGTAGCAGTCACCGAAGAAGCAATGTCATTTCTGGCTTTTGCTTTTTGGCCACAGCAATGAAGGTGCAGATCAGTATAGAATCTGCAACTCAACACCTATCATAAGATAACATACCTTTTATGTATTTTTGGATTTGGCACAATGAGAATGCACCTGTTGTCCAATCAAAGTTCTGTGCTAGTACTCAATGTACTTAGCACCTCTGCAACTGCCCTACCTGCTCCAGGAATCCAAAAGTAGGTTCTAACCCAGTATTTTAATGTAGCTTTAAACAATAGTGCTCAGAAACTAGGCTTTGTCCATGCTGACTTCTGTGGTTGCAATCCAAACCCTTCCCAACATAGAAACATAGAATGTGTCAGCAGATAAGAACCATTTGGCCTATCTAGTCTGCCCAATATACTGAGTACTATGGATAGCCCCTGGCCCTATCTTATATGAAGGATTGCCTTATGCCTATCCCATGCATGCTTAAAATCCTTCACTGTATTTGCAGCTACCACTTCTGCAGGAAGGTTATTCCATGCATCCACTACTCTCTCAGTAAAGTAATACTTCCTGATATTACTTTTAAACATTTGCCCCTCTAATTTAAAACTATGTCCTCTTGTAGCAGTTTTTCTTCTTTTAAATATTCTCTCCTCTTTTACCTTGTTGATTCCCTTTATGTATTTAAAAGTTTCTATCATATCCCCTCTGTCTCTTCTTTCTTCCAAGCTATACATGTTAAGGTCCTTTAATCTTTCCTGGTAAGTTTTATCCTGCAATCCATGTACCAGTTTAGTAGCTCTTCTCTGAACTCTCTCCAAAGTATCAATATCCTTCTGGAGATATGGTCTCCAGTACTGAGCACAATACTCCAAATGAAGTCTCACTAGTGCTCTGTAGAGCGGCATGAGCACCTCCCTCTTTCTACTGGTAATTCCTCTCCCTATACACCCAAGCATTCTGCTAGCATTTCCTGCTGCTCTATGACATTGTCTGCCTACCTTTAAGTCTTCTAAAATAATGACCCCTAAATCCCTTTCCTCAGATACTGAGGTTAGGACTGTATCACTGATTTTATATTCTGCTCTTGGGTTTTTACGCCCCAGGTGCATTATTTTGCACTTATCCACATAAAATTTTAGTTGCCAGATTTTTGACCATTCCTCTAGTTTTCCTAAATCCTTTTCCATTTGGTGTATCCCTCAAGGAACATCAAGCCTGTTACAAATCTTTGTGTCATCAGCAAAAAGACACACCTTACCATCGAGGCCTTCTGCAATTTCACTGATAAAGATATTAAACAATATGGGTCCCAGAACAGATCCCTGAGGTACCCCACTGGTAACAAGACCTTGGTCTGAATATACTTCATTGACTACAACCCTCCGTTGCCTGTCCCTCAGCCACTGCCTAATCCATTCAACAATATGGGAGTCCAAGCCCAAAGGCTGCAATTTATTGATAAGCCTTCTGTGTGGGACAGTATCGAAAGCCTTACTGAAGTCTAGATAAGCGATGTCTACTGCACCTCCGCCATCTATTATTTTAGTCACCCAATCAAAAAAATCAATAAGATTAGTTTGACATGATCTCCCTGAAGTAAACACATGCTGTTTTTCATCTTTCAATCCATGGGATTTTAGATGTTCCACAATCCTCTCCTTAAGTATTGTTTCCATTAATTTCCCCACTATTGATGTCAGGCTTACTGGCCTATAGTTGCCCGATTCCTCCCTACTACCTTTTTTGTGAATCGGCACAACATTTGCTAATTTCGAATCTTCTGGGACGACTCCCGTTGCCAGTGATTGATTAATTAAATCTGTTAATGGTTTTGCTAGTTCACCGCTGAGCTCTTTTAATAGCTTTGGGTGTATCCCATCAGGCCCCTGTGACTTATTTGTATTGATTTTAGACAGCTGACGTAGAACCTCTTCCTCTGTAAAGACACATGCATCAAAAGATTCATTAGTCTTCTTTCCTAACTGAGGTCCTTTTCCTTCATTTTCCTTTGTAAAGACTGAACAGAAGTATTCATTGAGGCAGTCAGCTAGTTCTTTATCTTCTTCCATATACCTTCCTTCTTTTGTTTTTAATTTTGTAATTCCTTGTTTTAGTTTCCTTTTTTCATTTATGTATTTGAAGAATGCCTTATCGCCTTTTTTCCCTGACTGAGCTAATTTCTCTTCTGCCTATGCTTTCGAAGCTCTTATAACTTGTTTGGCCTCTCTCTGCCTAATATTGTAAATTAGCCTGTCATCCTCGGTTTTTTTTTTTTTCATAATTCCTAAATGCTATCTTTTTGTTTTTAATGATTTTGGCCACTTCTGCTGAGTACCACAGTGGTCTTTTCCTTTTTTTGCTTTTACTGACAAGGCTAATGCAATTTTCTGTTGCCTTCAATAGTGCCTCTTTTAAGTAGTCCCATTTCTCCTGGACTCCAATGAAGCTTTTCCAATCTGATAGGGACTCATATACCACTAATCTAATTTTAGAAAAGTCAGTTTTTCTAAAATCTAAAACTTTTGTTTTTGTGTGGTGTGAGAAAGTCAACATTTCTTATCCATTGAAATGACAGCTCTGTTTAACTGCAAATCACAATGGCTGCCTCCAGAAAATCAATATGGCAGCCTCCATGAAAATTTCAATTGAAGGAACACTGAGCGTGTCATAATGGAACCCTTCAGCATCCATGGATGATGACACCACAAAGGGCCCTTGCTGTTTTAATCCCTGGCAGCAGCCATGATTCTTCATTCTTCAATCAGGTGTGGATCCATGCACATCAACAGGTATGGTGCCAATCCACAGGTAAGGGCGCGTTTTTGTTTGTGTCAAACGAAGGTGTCAGTTTATGGAAAGATTTGTTTGACGGAAAAATGGCATTTCTGTGCAAATTAGAATACTGTCCAGCGACTATTAGCAGGCCCAAAGCACAAAAACCTTCTTATCTGTTTCTAACGGTATGGCCATATGAACTTCGAGAGTACCGTTCTTTACCCCCTGTTTCAACATGGGGGAAGGTAGCAGTCTCCGAAGAAGCAATGTCATTTCTGGCTTTTGCTTTTTGGCCACAGCAATGAAGGTGCAGATCAGTTTAGCATCTGCAACTCAACACCGATCATGAGATAACATACCTTTTATGTATTTTTGGAGTTGGCACAATGAGAATGTACCTGTTGTCCCATCAAAGTTCTGTGCTAGTACTTAATGTACTTAGCACCTCTGCAACTGCCCTACCTGCTCCAGGAATCCAAAAGTAGGTTCTAATCCAGAATTGTAATGCAACTTTAATGCACAATAGTGCTCAGAGACTAGGCTTCGTCTATGCTGACTTCTGTGGTTGCAATCCAAACCCTTCCCAACATTTCTTATCCATTGAAATGACAGCTCTGTTTAACTGGAAATTACAATGGCTGCCTCCAGAAAATTAATATGGCAGCCTTCATGAAAATTTCAATAGACGGAACACTGAGCGTGTCAGAATGGAACCCTTCAGCATCCATGGATGAAGACACCACAAAGGGCCCTTGCTGTCTTAATCCCTGGCAGCAGCCATGATTCTTCATTCTTCAATCAGGTGTGGATCCATGCACATGAACAGGTATGGTGCCAATCCACAGGTAAGGGTGCGTTTTTGTTTGTGTCAAACGAAGGTGTCAGTTTATGGAAAGATTTGTTTGACGGAAAAATGGCATTTCTGTGCAGATTGGAATACTGTCCAGCGACTAATAACAGGCCCAAAACACAAAAACCTTCTTATCTATTTCTGACGGTATAGCCATATGAACTTCGAGAGTACCCCTCTTTGCCCCCTGTTGCAACATGGGGGAAGGAAGCAGTCACCGACGGAGCAATGTCTTTTCTGGCTTTTGCTTTTTGGCCACTGCAATGAAGGAGAAGTTCAGTTTAGCATCTGCAACTCAACACCTATCATGAGATAACATACCTTTTATGTATTTTTGGAGTTGGCACAATGAGAATGCACCTGTTGTCCAATCAAAGTTCTGTGCTAGTACTCAATGTACTTAGCACCTCAGCAACTGCCCTACCTGCTCCAGGAATCCAAAAGTAGTTTCTAACCCAGAATTTTAATGCAGCTTTAAACAATAGTGCTCAGAGACTAGGCTTCGTCCATGCTGACTTCTGTGGTTGCAATCCAAACCCTTCCCAACCTTTCTTATCCATTGAAATGACAGCTCTGTTAAACTGCAAATCAAAAGGGCTGCCTTCAGAAAATCAATATGGCAGCCTCCATGAAAATTTCAATAGACGGAAAACACTGAGCGTGTGTCACGGCAGGCGTGCACTCAGTATCACAGATAACGCACCAACCAGGCTCTGGGCGAGAGACAGGGGAAGGGTCACCTCCTAGCAAATCCCTGACCTCTTTCTCTGCACTGCTCAGCCCACCTACAGACCTTTAAGGTAGGTGTGAGGTGTCCCCGTGCCTAGGCTGACAAAACCCTGAACTCCCTGAGATGGTGAAGTGGGGAGATAGGAGCAGCCTGCTCGCACAGAACCTGGATAGGATAGATGACACAAAACAACCAACTAGAAACAACACTTATCTTCCTGAGGTGGAACAGACAGCCAACCTTCCTTCCTAGCTTTTTAGACCACAATGATGAGTATAATCCGCTCAGGGCACTGGGCTGAGGAGCTATTTAAACTAATGACTCCACCCAGTGCACCTGATGAGGGGCGGATCCAGCACGACTCCAAAACAAACACTAAACTCGTGCTGCAATCCTGGCCGACCTCCGCACATCGTCAGAGTGGGGCATGACAGTACCCCCCCTTCTACGGGTGACCTCCGGACACCCTGGACCAACCTTATCCGGATGGGACCTATGAAAGGCCCTCACCAGTCGGCTGGCGTTGACATCTGACGCCGGAACCCACATCCTCTCCTCAGGACCGTATCCCCTCCAGTGCACCAGGTACTGGAGGGAACCCCGCAGAACTCTCGAGTCGAGAATCCTGGAGATCCTGGAGATCTTGGGCCCAGTTTCCAAGATGGCACTCTCAACTTGATATTCTTAGTGGACAACCACACCAGATCACCCACTAGCAGGTCCGGACCAGTCACACGTCTCCTGTCAGCCATTCGTTTATACCTCTCACCCATCCTCTCCAAATTCCCTTGAATCCTCCGCCAGATGGAGGATAAGGCAGACGAGAATCTCTCCTCCTCTGGCATCCCGGAGGAACCAGACCCAGAAAAGGTACCAAACTGAGGATGGAAACCGTATGCGCCAAAAAATGGCGACTTACTCGTGGACTCCTGCCTACGGTTATTCAATGCAAATTCTGCTAAGGACAAGAACGGTCCTCCTGATTCTCAACAACAAAGCACCTCAAGTACGTCTCCAGGTTTTGATTGGTACGCTCCGTCTGACCATTCGACTGTGGATGAAAAGCCGACGAGAAAGAAAGTTGAATGCCAAGTCGAGAGCAGAATACCCTCCAAAACCTGGAGACAAATTGCGTGCCCCTATCAGAGACCACATCCGAAGGAATACCATGCAATTTCACAATATTATCCACAAAAATCTGCGCAAGAGTCTTAGCGTTAGGCAGATTTGTTAGTGGTATAAAGTGAGACATTTTACTGAAACGGTCGACTACCACCAAAATCACTGTTCTCCCGGAGGAACTCGGCAGGTCCGTAATAAAGTCCATGGACAAATGCGTCCAAGGACAAGATGAAAGTTATGTAGTTTGTGGTGTAATTCTGAGAGGTACATGTGGGAACCATCCCTGCCTAGCAGAGCCGCAAACCATGCCAGTCTCTCCGAATCACCAACAGTATTCGCCTGAGCCTTACAATAGCTTTTAATTTTCTGATAGGGGAGATAATGGGCATCATGTAACTCATACTGTATTTTTACTTGGTCCCAGGGCAACCAATGGAGATCAGTAGTGTGTAGTAGATTTTTAAGTCTCATTATGTTTTTGTCCCTCCATGACCATGGGTGTAGGAACCCCAAAAAATCTGGGGGGGACAGCATTTTTGCTCGCCGGGTATATTCTTATTCAGTAAACTGCGAGTTGTTTATATTGTTACATTTTAAGTGTGTGTGTGTGAACGCCCCCCCCCCCCCCACACACACTTACAGTTCTGAAGACTCAGGGGTGCTGGCTGGCTTGGCCTCAGGGGTGCTGGCTGGCTTGGCCTCAGGGGTGCTGGCTGGCTTGGCCGGGCAGAAGGAGTGTGGGAGACTGTGAGGCCTTTTTCTCCAAGCTGCTCCGGATCAGTGCTCTGGGCAGCTCAGCTCCGGGCTGGAAGTGGGCACAATAAGAGAAAAATATTTTTCATTACACCTCAGGTCAGACCACCATTCAGACCCCCAATGTTAATCAGACCTCAGCTAACAGCCCCAATAAGATCCCCAATGTTAATAAGACCTCAGATCACACCTCAGCTCAGACCCCAATATGAATGACCCCCAATCAGACCTCAGATAAGAGCCCCAGTGCCTCTCATCAGCCCCCCAGTGCCTCTCATCAGCCAGTAATAACAGCCCCCCTAATCATGTGCCAGTAATAACAGCCCCCCCCAAATCATGTGCCAGTAATAACAGCCCCCCCAATCATGTGCCAGTAATAGCCCCCCCAATCATGTGCCAGTAATAGCCCCCCAATCATGTGCCAGTAATAGCCCCCCAATCATGTGCCAGTAATAGCCCCCCCAATCATGTGCCAGTAATAGACCCCCCAATCATGTGCCAGTAATAGCCCCCCCAATCATGTGCCAGTAATAGCCCCCCCAATCATGTGCCAGTAATACCCCCCCCAATCATGTGCCAGTAATAGCCCCCACAATCAAGTGCCAGTAATAGCCCCCCCAATCAAGTGCCAGTAATAGCCCCCCCAATCAAGTGGCAGTAATAGCCCCCCAATCAAGTGCCAGTAATAGCCCCCCCCAATAATGTGCCAGAAAAAAAAAGTATTGTATATATAAAAAATAATAATAATTAACACTTATACTTACCTCTTTAGAGCGATGCGATGCAGGTCTCTTCCGGCCTGTCACTGTGTCCCGACTCCAGCGCTGTACGGCTCAGGCGGATCGCGCCGCCCTTCCGGCCTCTGATAGGCTGCCTATCAGAGGAACAGGAAAGGGACACACCTCCCTGCCCTGCTCCTCCGCAGCCTTCTGTTTGTATCGCTGTCCTGAGGACGGCGATACAAACAGATCAATATGGAGATGAGCGCTTCGCTTCCACAATGGAAGCGCTCACAGTGCTCCAGACTAAAAAAAATACCTAGTAGCCATTGGCTCCTGAACTGAAAAATTTAGGAGCCAAATCAAATTTTTAGTCGCCAAATCGAAACCGAATCAAAATTTTGGTATCGTGACAACGCTACGCCGATCAGATCGGCGTAGGGTTGTTTTGATACCCAAATTTTGATTCGCTTTCGTCACCATAAAAAAGTATTGCGATACTCAATACCGCGCAAAAAAAAAACACCAAAAAAAGCCGCGTGCATTTCGCATTTTATGAAACATTCGGCCCATAATAGAACAGTCCTATCCTATTTTTTGGGGTGACAAGGTGACTAAAAAATGGCGAATGTTCACCGCATAGGAGATATTTTTTAATAATTTAAAAGTTTGGACAGCACTATGTAATATGTTTATTTATTGTTTATATATTTTATATGTAAAATTGGGAAAGGAGGATTTAAACGTAATATTTTAGGGTACTTTCACACTAGCGTTTTTCATTTCCCGCGCTGAGTTTCATCCTAGGGGCTCTATACCAGAAAATAACTGATCAGGCATATCCCCATGCATTCTGAATGGAGAGTAATCCGTTCAGGATGCATCAGACTGTCTTCAGTTCAGTCATTTTGACTGATCAGGCAAAAGATAAAACCTTGGCATGTTACGGTTTTATCTCCGGCGAAAAAAAATGAAGATTTGCCTGAATGCCGGATCCAGCATTTTTCCCCATAGGAATGTATTAGTGCCAGATCTGGCATTCAAAATACCGGAATGCACCCACACTAAATCTGGACCCATTCATTTCTATGGGGCTGTTCACATGAGCGGTGATTTTCACGCATCACTTGTGCATTGCGTGAAAATCGCAGCATGCTCTATGTTGTTCACGCATGCTCTATGTATGTTCACGCAACGCAGGCCCCATAGAAGTTAATGGGGCTGCGTGAAAATCGCAAGCAAGTGCGGATGCGGTGCGATTTTCACGCACGGTTGCTAGGATGAAAGTCTATTCACTGTATTATTTTCCCTTATAACATGGTTATAAGGGAAAATAATAGCACTCTTTAATACAGAAGGCTTGGTAGAAGGTCAATATAATAAACATTGGTGGCGCAGTGCGCCCCCCCCAACACCCCAGTATGATAAACATTGAAGGCGCAGTGCGCCCCCCCAACACCCCAGTATAATAAACATTGGTGGCACAGTGCGCCCCCCAATATAATAAACATTGGCGCAGTGCGCCCCCCAATATAATAAACATTGGTGGTGCAGTGCACCCCCCCAACACCACAGTATAATAAACATTGGTGGCGCAGTGCGCCCCCCCCAACACCCCAGTATGATAAACATTGGTCGCGCAGTGCGCCCCCCCAACACCCCAGTATAATAAACATTGGTGGCGCAGTGGGCCCCCCCAATATAATAAACATTGGTGGTGCAGTGCGCCCCCCCAACACCCCAGTATAATAAACAATGGTGGTGCAGTGCGCCCCCCAATATAATAAACATTGGCGCAGTGCGCCTGTAATGACCGACGTCACGTGGTGACCCCTAACTCACCTTGCGGCTGGCACCTGACTGCCCTGACGTCCCTAGACGGGTTCCTCACCCGTGCGGCGATCACGTGCCTAAACCCTGGCTTTCCCTAAAATGAGCCCTAGATAGTGAACGGGCCGGTGGAATCGCTAGTCCGCACCACTATCACTAAGAAGGAAACACCAGGGAGAGGACAGACAAAACAGACAAACACATACACCCAGGTGGGCGATCACAATAGACCACAAAGGTCCAACAGGGATCCGGAGGGTAGCGTTCTGGACCAACTAACAGAGAACGCAGCAACACAGCTCCAGAAGGTCAGAATAGATGTCCAAGCAGGAAGTTCTATCTCTGGCAACCAGAGAAGTGTGAGAGAGGAATATAAGGAGGTTTGGGAGTGCTGGACAAGGAACAGCTGAGGAGAAGGAGCTACGGATCCCTGAGTGAGCCAAAAGGGTTTGCAAAGCAAACCCAGAAAGCTACCATAAGGAAAACAGCCCTATCTTAAATAGAGCGTGCAGCACACCGCTGCGACTTCCTGACCCCGGTTATAACGGAGTCAGGCGTGGTTCTCGATACCCTCAGGACCAGGTCTCTCAGGATGAGAGGCATGAAAAACCCGAACTAGCCTGTCGGCGTTTACCTCAGACTCAGGAACCCACATTCTTTCCTCGGGACCGTAACCTCTCCAATGCACCAGATATTGAAGAGAGCGGCGGACCCGACGAGAATTAACAATTTTGGATATCTGAAATTCTAGATTACCATCCACGACAACAGAAGGGGGTGGCAGCGGTGACGGTTCTAGAGGTGGAACATATTTTTTGAGTAACGACTTATGAAAAACATTATGAATTTTAAAAGTCTGAGGTAACTCCAGGCGAAAAGCCACGGGGTTGATGATGGCTACAATTTTGTAAGGGCCAATAAACCTAGGACCCAGTTTCCAAGAGGGAACCTTCAATTTAATATTCCTAGTAGACAACCACAAATAGTCATTCACTCCTAGGTCCGGACCTGGCGACCGTCTCTTATCAGCCATGCATTTGCATTTGCCTCCCATATTTTTCAAGTTAGCTTGCACCTTCTGCCATACCGATGAAAGAGATGACGAAAACCGTTCCTCTTCGGGAACCCCAGAAGACCCCCCCTCTTTGAAAGTACAGAATTGGGGATGAAAACCATATGCACCAAGAAATGGTGACTTGCCAGTGGATTCCTGATGACGATTATTTATGGCAAACTCAGCTAACGGTAAATATGATGACCACAACTCTTGGTTTTCAGACACAAAACATCTTAGATATGTCTCAAGGTTTTGGTTGGTACGCTCAGTCTGTCCATTCGACTGAGGATGGAAAGCTGAGGAAAAGGACAAGTGTACCCCCAAACGGGAACAAAAAGCTTTCCAAAATTTAGAAATAAACTGGGTACCCCGATCCGAAACAACATCGGAGGGGACCCTGTGAAGCTTCACGATTTCACTGACGAATACCTGAGCAAGAATCTTAGCATTAGGTAGTGCGGGTAACGCAATGAGTGTACCATTTTGCTAAACCTGTCCACTACTACCAAAATAACAGTTTTACCCGCAGACAAAGGTAAGTCAGTGATAAAATCCATTGACAGATGTGTCCACGGTCTATTGGGAATGACGAGTGGTAATAGAGACCCTGCAGGACGTGTATGTGAAACTTTTGCGAGCGCACAGGTAGAACAAGAAGACACAAAATCCAATACATCCTGAAGCAACCTTGGCCACCAAAAACGACGAGACAATAGCTCCAAGGTTGCTTTACTACCCGGGTGCCCAGCAAGTGCCGAACTATGATGTTCCTTTAATAATTCAAAACGTAGGTTCAACGGTACAAACAATTTCTCTGAGGGGCAAGAGACCGGGGCGTCCCCCTGGGCCTCTAACACCTTCCCCTCCAAAACAGAGTGTACCGCAGAAACAACCACTCCTCTTTGAAGAATGGGCACCGGATCACTCACATTACCCTCTCCAGGGAAACAACGAGATAGTGCATCAGCCTTGGTGTTCTTTGCCCTAGGACGATAGGTAATCACAAAGTTAAACCTGGTAAAAAATAGCGACCACCTAGCCTGTCTAGGGGTGAGACGCTTAGCTGATTCGAGGTACAGAAGATTTTTGTGGTCCGTAATCACAGTGACGGGGTGGACTGCCCCCTCTAAGAAGTGACGCCATTCTTCAAACGCAAGTTTAATAGCTAATAGTTCCCTATTGCCAATATCGTAGTTCTTTTCTGCTGCAGATAGTTTTTTTTAGAAAAGAAAGCACAAGGACGCCATTTGCCAGGAGACGGACCCTGAGAAAGCACCGCCCCCACTCCCACCTCTGACGCATCGACTTCAACAATAAAAGGCTGAGAGACATCAGGTTGGAATAGTACTGGTGCTGAGGTAAACCTCTCTTTCAGAGAGGAAAAAGCAACTTTAGCGGCGTCAGACCATTTAGAAAAATCAGTCCCTTTTCTAGTCATGTCAGTAAGCGGTTTTACAATAAGTGAATAATTTTTAATGAATTTCCTATAGAAATTCGCGAAGCCCAAGAACCGTTGTAGTGCTTTGAGGTTCTCAGGAAGATCCCAATCTAAAATTGCCTGGACCTTCCTAGGATCCATACGGAAACCTGAAGCAGATAAAAAATAACCTAGGAATTGTATCTCCTGAACGGCGAAGACACAGTTTTCAATTTTAGCATATAATTCATTCGTCCGTAGGACCTGCAGTACTTGTCTGACATGCACCTCATTTGTTTTCAGATCAGACGAATAAATTAAAATATCATCTAGGTATATTACCACAAACCTGCCGATTAGATGACTAAAAATGTCATTAACGAAATGTTGAAAGACGGCAGGAGCATTGGTCAGACCGAAAGGCATAACTAGATTTTCATAATGCCCCTCAGGGGTGTTAAACGCTGTCTTCCACTCATCCCCCTCCTTAATACGAATCAGATTGTAGGCCCCCCTAAGATCAAGTTTGGAGAACCACCTAGCACCCGCAATCTGGTTAAACAGGTCAGGAATGAGAGGAAGAGGGTATGGGTCTCGGATGGTTATCCGATTTAATTCGCGAAAATATAAGCAAGGACGCAGGCCCCCATCTTTCTTTTTAACAAAGAAAAACCCTGCAGCCATGGGTGAAGAAGATGGTCTGATGTGTCCCTTACCCAAGCTCTCGGAGATATAATCTTTCATGGCTTGTCTCTCTGGACCCGAAAGATTATATAACCTGGTCTTGGGTAATTTTGCGCCGGGAATAAGGTTAACCGGGCAATCATAAGGACGATGAGGTGGTAACTTCTGACAACCCTTTTCAGAAAAAACATCCTCAAAATTCGAAATAAATGTAGGTAGGGTAGTTGTGGAGGCGACTAAGCAATTGCTATTTAAGCAATTTTCTCTGCACTGCTCACTTCACTCCAATATCTCCCTGGCCTGCCAATCCACTACTGGATTGTGCGCTACCAACCAGGGAAGACCCAGCACTACCGGAGTGGGAAGCCCCTCCAGAACATAACCTGAAAGCATCTCGTTATGGTGGTCCCCTACCCGAAGGTGTAAATTATGAACAATGTGGGTGAGGTTTCTCTGAGACAGGGGAGCAGAATCAATAGCGAATATGGGAATGGGTCTCTGTAACGTACAGAGAGACAAACCCATAGTGCGGGCAAAATGGGCATCTATCAAATTTACCCCTGCTCCACTGTCTAGAAAGAAAGAAATAGTCTCCGTCTTATCACCAAAAATAATAACCGCTGGCAACACAAATTGCGATGTACGTATGGAGGAAACGTATACCCCCCCGGCTGACATCCTCCACACAGCCTGGGGTTAGTAGTTTTTCCGACGGTCTTTTGTTTCTGAGGAAAGAAGGACAGACATTAATGAAATGACCCCTCTCCCCACAAAAAAAACAAACCCCACGCCTACGGCAAGCCTCAGGAGGACGGACCTGACGAGTAGTTCCTCCTAGCTGCATAGGCTCGTCTAAGTCCGTACAGACTAATTGCTGCTTGGGAGGGGTTACCAATTGCTCCGGTTTTTTCAACCTGTCCCTAAGGCGTCTCTCTATACGGATAGAAAGGGACATAACCGCATCAAGGGAAAAGGGGTTCTCATATAATGCAAGCGCATCCTTAACCCTTTCGAATAACCCAGAGCAGAACTGACTCCTGAGAGCCGGGTCGTTCCATTGGGTATCCGTAGCCCACCTACGGAATTCATAGCAATACTCCGCTACCGGCCGCTCTCCTTGTAAGAGTCTCCGTAATCTTGATTCAACCAGTGCGACTCGGTCATAGTCGTCATATATGAGACCCAAAGCCCCGAAAAACTCATCCACTGACCGGAGAGCCTGGGAATCAGTAGGTAAAGAGAACGCCCAGGACTGCGGGTCCCCCTGCAGCAGGGAAATAACAACCCCCACCCACTGATCTTCATTACCAGAGGAGTAAGGGCGCAGTTTAAAATCTAACTTACAGGCCTCACGGAATGTCAAAAACTTGTCCCTTCCCCCAGAAAATCTGTCAGGGAAAGGGACCTTGGGTTTCGCAACAACCTGGTTACCAGTAGCAACCGCTGGGCTTGCGGGCAGTTGTAATCGCTGCTGTTGCTGGAGGACCGACGCCTTCAATCCTGCCACCTCAAAAGACAGGCCATGAAATTGTTTGGACAGAGCAGCAATTTGATCCATACTGGATTCTAAGTAGGTAAAAATATATATATATTTTTTTTACCTAAACAAAATAAGGGCCAGAGATAATGTAATGACCGACGTCACGCACAGGGAGGATAAAAGGGAAAGCCCTGCCCAAGGGAGAGGGAAAGGTGGTGACCCCTAACTCATCTTGCGGCTGGCACCTGACTGCCCTGACGTCCCTAGACGGGTTTCTCACCCGTGCGGCGATCACGTGCCTAAACCCTGGCTTTCCCTAAAATGAGCCCTAGATAGTGAACGGGCCGGTGGGATCGCTAGTCCGCACCACTATCACTAAGAGGGAAACACCAGGGAGAGGACAGACAAAACAGACAAACACATACACCCAGGTGGGCGATCACAATAGACCACAAAGGTCCAACAGGGATCCGGACGGTAGCGTTCTGGACCAACTACCAGAGAACGCAGCAACACAGCTCCAGAAGGTCAGAATAGATGTCCAGGCAGGAAGTTCTATCTCTGGCAACCAGAGAAGTGTGAGAGAGGAATATAAGGAGGTTTGGGAGTGCTGGATAAGGAACAGCTGAGGAGAAGGAGCTACGGATCCCTGAGTGAGCCAAAAGGGTTTGCAAAGCAAACCCAGAAAGGTACCATAAGGAAAACAGCCCTATCTTAAATAGAGCGTGCAACCAACCGCTGTGACTTCCTGACCCCGGGTATAACAGAGTCAGGCGTGGTTCTCGATACCCTCGTGACAGCGCCCCCCCCAATATAATAAACATTGGTGGTGCAGTGCGCCCCCCAACACCCTAGTATAATAAACATTGGTGGCGCAGTGCCCCCCCAATATAATAAACATTGGTGGCGCAGTGCGCCCCCCCCAACACCCCAGTATGATAAACATTGGTGGCGCAGTGCGCCCCCCCCAATATAATAAACATTGGCACAGTGCGCCCCCCCTAATATAATAAACATTGGCACAGTGCGCCCCCCCAATATAATAAACATTGGTGGTGCAGTGCGCCCCCCCAACACCCCAGTATAATAAACATTGGTGGCGCAGTGCGCCCCCCCAATATAATAAACATTGGTGGCGCAATATAATAAACATTGGTGGTGCAGTGCGCCCCCCTCAATATAATAAACATTGGTGGCGCAGTGGGCAGTGCCAATGAGGGTTAAAAAATTTTTAAAAATTAACTCACCTCCTCCAATTGATCATCTCCTGTTCTTTCTTCAGGACCTGTCAAAGGACCTGTGGGGACATCACTGTGCTCATCACATGATACATCACATGATCCATCACCATGGTAATGGACCATGTGATGAGCTCCTGAACAACTGGAGGAGGTGAGTTAATTTTTTAATTATTTTTTAACCCTCATTGGCACTTCCCACTGAGCCACCAATGTTTCTTATACTGGGGTGTTGGGGGGGGGGGGGGGCGCACTGTTCCACCAACGTTTCTTATACAAATACAGGAGGCGGGTGCCGGAATCAAATAGCCGACACCCGACCTTTGTGACAGGGAGCTGCGATCAGCGGCAGTTAACCCCTCAGGTACCGCACCTGAAGGGTTAACTCAACTGCAGCTGATCGCAGCTCCCTGTCACAGAGGTCGGGTGTCGGCTATTTGATTCCAGCACCCGCCTCCTGTATTTGTATTACAGGTCAGTTATCTTCATTGGTGGCACAGTGGCCACAGCCCCTCCCCTCCTCCTCCCGTCTCTCTTCTTATTGGCAGCGGCGGGGGCAGCAGCACAGGGGGAGGGAGAGACTTCTCCACTGCGCTGCTGAATAGAACATCGGCGGCGGGGCAGAGAACTATCATCTCCAGCCCTGGCTCATCTCAGTGCCTGCCCCGCCGCCGCACACATTTCCTGGGGGGGATCCGTCCCCCCCATCCCCCCCGCTTCCTACGCCCATGTCCATGACCTGAACAAAATATTCTCTCTGCCCTGGGGGAACGCCGGTAGCGACTACAGTGGCAATCTGGGTGATAGATAATAGGGGAGTCCATAAATCTTTCTAATCGCCTTCCACGCCATTATAGTATCTTTTAATAGGATAGACTGCTTCACTAACACTGGGATGTCTCTTAGCTTGGAATGTAATAGAGCCTCAAGATTTTCCTGACCCGCTAGTTATTTTTCGATCGTAATCGCCGAATAGTGACCAGTGTCCCACACCCAGTCTCTCACATGTCTGAACAGCGATGCCAAGTTATAGTGACGGATATTCGGTAGCTGTAACCCCCCTTCATCCTTCAGCATCGTCAGTTTAGCATAGGCAATACGGGGCCTCAGTTTTCTAAAGGAAACGGTTAAAAGCTCTCTGCATCCTCATGACATCTGTTTGTTTTAGTAGCAGTGGAATTGTCTGGAGTGGATAAAGTAGCTTTGGAAAGCTTACCATTTTAACCAAGTGTGCCCTACCGCACAAAGACAAGGGTAGATCCTGCCACTTCTCTAGCTCGTTCTCTATTTTTAGGAAGAGAGGGGGATAATTCAAAGTATATATTGACTTCGGAGTACATCCTATCTTAATACCCAGATAAGTCAGATAATCTTTCCGGAGTTCTACCCTGTTTTGCAAATGACTCACTGCAAGGGGCCTTTGGCCTAGGGGCAGTAGCTGGCTTTTCTCCACGTTGACTTTATAGCCTGTGACCTTCCCATAGAGGTTCAGAGCTTCTAGAGTACTATCTAGCTGAAGCTCAGGGGACCCAAGATATAATAGGATATCATCTGCGAAGCAACTTACTTTCAGCACTTTGTTACCTATTTTGATTCCTTCGAAGATATCCGATTTTATCAACCATCTCGCCAGGGGTTCCATTGCCAAATTGAAGAGTAACGGGGACAAGGGGCAGCCCTGTCGCGTACCCTTACTAAGTGTAATTGGTTTGGATAAAAAAAAATGGTACATTGACTCTTGCCTGGGGATTTTCATAGAGTGCCTTCAGGAAATTCCTAAAGTGTCCTGTAATATTGACCCTATCCAGTACCATATCCAGCCATTGCCAGCTAACATTGTCGAACGCCTTTTCGGCATCAACTGCCAACAACGCTGGACAGGACTCATTTTTAAGATCCCTATCTGAACTTAGAGTAGCTAATACTTTGCGTATATTGGTTACTGCTGATCTGCCCCTCATGAACCCTACCTGATGTGAGCCAATCAGGTCAGGAACACAAATGGCAAACCTATTAGCTAAGATTTTGGACAATATCTTGATATCCTGATTAATTAGGGAGATCGGTCTATATGCACTGGGCTGGGTTAAATCTCTTCCCCTTTTCGGAAGGATCTTAATATAGGCCATCTTGCCCGAGTCAGGTAGGTTTCCCCCGGTCATAATGTTATTAAACAGTCCAGTCAACGTCGGGGACAATTCTGGGATCATTACCTTGTAAACTTCCGCCGGGAATCCATCGGGTCCCGGAGCTTTACAGTTTGACAGGGATTTGATTGTCGTCCCTAACTCCTCCTCACTTACAGCCCGATTCAGCGTTTCCAACGCATCCATGGGCAATCGTGGTAGATCCACCTTGTCTAAGAGACTCTTTGCTTCCTGAGGCTGGAAGGGATCACCAGAATACAATGTCTCAAAGTAATCACCAAGTATCTCCACAACATCTTTCGGTTGGGAACATACTTTGCCCGACTTGTCCTTCAGGGGGTGTAAAAACGATTGTTTGATAAATGGGCGTGTTAAATTGGCCAGCAAGCGACCCGCCTTATTACCCAAACGAAAGAACTTTGCCCTTTGATAGTCCCCAAACCACTTTTCCTGTCGTTCCTGACAGTAGTCGAAACTATGTTTGGCAGTAACCCAGAGAACTTTGTTAGGTTCTGTGGGATTCTGTAGGAATTCGGTGTACGTCTCCCACACCCTCTTGGTGGCCTCCTCAAACTTTTTTCTCGCTTCTTTCTTTTTCCCTATCGTATAGGACATTATTCAGACGCTTAGTACTGCTTTGGCCGCATCCCAAAGTAGGCCTTGATTTGTTGCATGTTCCATATTGTCTTGTGAATATTCCCACCACCACCCTTTTAGCTTATCTATAAATTCCTTGTCTCTAGACAAGTGCTGAGGCATTCTCCAAGTAAAATCTTGTCCCCTGGGGACGGTATCCATGATTTCCATAACCACTGGGGCATGGTCCGAGATTAAGGCTGCGTTCACACGGGCGAGATTTCCGCGCGGTTTGTGAACGCATTGAACCCGCACTGAATCCGGACCCATTCATTTCAATGGGGCTGTTCAGATGAGTGATGATTTTCACGCATCACTTGTGCGTTGCGTGAAAATCGCAGCATGCTCTATATTCTGCGTTTTTCACGCAACGCAGGCCCCATAGAAGTGAATGAGGTTGCGTGAAAATCGCAAGCATCCGCAAGCAAGTGCGGATGCGGTGCGATTTTCACGCATGGTTGCTAGGTGACAGTCTATTCACTGTATAATTTTCCCTTATAACATGGTTATAAGGGAAAATAATAGCATTCTGAATACAGAATGCTTAGTAAAATAGCGCTGGATGGGTTAAAAAAAATAAACAAATTAACTCACCTTCTCCTCTTGATCGCGTAGTTCCCAGTCTCTTCTGATGAGCTGTCGGCTAAAGGACCTTTGGTGACGTCAGATCACATGCTTTAATCACATGGTCCATCACCGTGGTGATGAACCATGTGATTGGAGCATGTGATCTGACGTCACCAAAGGTCCTTTAGCCGACAGCTCATCATTAGAAGTAAAGAAGACACCGGGAACTACGCGGAGGAGGTTAGTTTATTTATTTATTTATTTATTTTAACCCTCAATTGATCACCTACTATGCATTCTGTATTCAGAATGCTATTATTTTCCCTTATAACCATGTTATAAGGGAAAATAATACAATCTACAGAACACCGATCCCAAGCCCGAACTTCTGTGAAGAAGTTCGGGTCTGGGTACCACAGTCGGTTTTTTATCACGCGCGTGCAGAACACATTGCACCTGCGCGATAAAAAACTGAACATCGGAACGCAATCGCAGTCAAAACTGACTGCAATTGCATTCCTACTCGCGCTGGTTTGCCGCAACACACCGGGACGCATCCGTACCTAATCCGGACACGCTCGTGTGAACCCAGCCTAACAGATCTGAAATTTCTACCGATTTGACTCTAGACAGCAATCTCGGTGATGTCAGAAGGTAGTCAATCCGAGACCATGACCCCTGGGCATGGGAAAAATGGGTGTATTCGCTATCCACTGGGTGGTGGTAACGCCATGTATCACACAATCCTGTATTTTGTAATAGAGGGAGTAACGTCTGGGCCCGATTTTGCTGAGAAATGATCCCAGGATTCCCTCGTCTCCTGTCTTCTTGATTACTATGCACCTTATTAAAATCTCCCGCCACCAAGAGCATTTGTGAATCCTCTGCCAAGATGTCTCTCTCTAAGGACTTGTAGAAGTCTGTCTAGGAAGTGTTGGGGGCATAGACATTATGCATAACTATCCGACCTGCCGGTGAATCTACACTTATTCTCATCCATCTCCCCTGTTTATCTGTTGATATTGCTGAGATCTCATACCGTAAGCGTTTGTGAAACAGAATCATGATTCCCGCCTTCTTACCCTCTGGGGGCGAACCCACTACCTGTCCCACCCATAATCTGCGCATCCTACAAAAATCCGCCTCTTCCAAATGGGTCTACTGCAGGAATGCCACATCTATCTTGAGTTTTTTGAGATGGCGTAAAACCGCCATACGTTTAGCGGGGGACCGAAGGCCCTTAACGTTCCAAGTGACTACTCGCATAGTTGTTTCTCTATTTTAGTGT
Organism: Bufo bufo; assembly: GCF_905171765.1. Lineage (NCBI taxonomy): Eukaryota > Metazoa > Chordata > Amphibia > Anura > Bufonidae > Bufo > Bufo bufo. The sequence goes on along the minus strand of NC_053398.1, from coordinate 71,660,544 downwards.
TCTCTGCAGGGAGATCCACCCGGAACAGATTACCACGGTTTCTCATATAATGGCACCAAAGCATCAGCACTCCAACCAAATCCAGTTTAGTGTTCACATCCCTCCCACTCCCTCCCCCCATCCCATACCTCCCAGTCCAAACCCACAACATAAACAAACAAATTGTCGACTTCGCTTTTTTCACACATCTTATGGTGTAGCAGTTGTCACTACAAACATCTAACTGAATCATTTACTTTCTCCTACTTCACTTCTCCCACCAGCCTGTATCATTAGGAAAAAACAAAGAACTAAACACTCTAATAAGAATGAACCATGAGTCCATTATTATCTCACGTGTCCCTTCAGGGCTTCTTGATCAGACACTGACAGCATTCGGATATGTCCATTCTCATATAGGATCTTCTTCCTGCTGAGTGGCTCCATAAATCTGGGTGTCAGTCTCCCCTAATTCTGGCTAGCTCCTCTTCCTCTGCCCGAAACTGTTGACCATTGGGAAGATGGCGGGATCATATCAGAATACGGCGGGTCAGATTCAAGCGCCTCCGTAGCTTCTCCAGGTGAGAGAAAGGTATCAACCGACCCATCCTGACGAAAAATCCTCAGGGTTGCAGGATACAGTAAGGCAAATTTGACTTTATTTCGTGCTAGTGCGGAGCAGACCTGAGTAAATTCCCTCCTGCACTTCGCCACTTCCGCAGAGTAATCGCTGAATAATAGGATCTTATTGCCCCGAATTATTAAGGGCCGAACGTTACGCCTGAATTTTGCCAGTATGGCCTCCTTAGCGGCATAGTTCAAATACTTTACTATCGCGGCTCTAGGCCGTGTATTGTTGGATAGCATACCTGCCGATATTGGCGGTCCTAAGCGGTGTGCTCTCTCCACTGTGCAAGTGCCCTTTAGCCCCAGGGCTTGCGGGATCTCCACTTCACAGATGTCCACTAGCTGGTTCGGAGGGATCGATTCAAGGAGGCCGATGATCCATAAGTTACTCCTCCTGGATTGGTTCTCCAAATCGTCGATCTTCTCCTTCAAGTACTGATTATTGTGCAGGAGGTCGCTGATATTGCTCTGGGCCTTCTCCAACTCCTCCTCGACCAGCACCACTCTTTGCTGCACATCAGTGATCTGGGAGGTATGATGCGCCACCTCGGATTGCAGCTGTTGTAGGGCCATCGATACCGTGGCTTCTAGGGAGGCTTTAATATCCGGCGCAAGGAGTTTAGCCACTTCTATGGCCATGGTTTTGCATGAGGCCGTTAACTCATCTTTAGAGGTGAGCCCACTGTCCCCCTCTTCATCCTCTGAACCATAGGCCTCGGTACTCCTCTGTGTTCGAATGCGAGGTCGAGCGGGTAAGCCTGTGGTGTTTCTCAGCTGCCAGCGCCATCTTGCCCCTTACTTTCAGGTCGTCACCTGGCGAGGGTGTTGTCTGAAACTACTTCTGCGAACCGCCTCTGACCACAAATTTTTTCATGGGTGACCCAATTTCCCTATTAGGGGGGTTTGAGGGTACTTTTCAGTCCCGATAAGCGGCGGTTCTAAGGAATTCGGGCCGATCGAGCGGAGCACCTCTCATTAGCGGCTATCCATGTGCGCGCCGGAACCGAAAGTCACAAAAACCTTCTTATCTGTTTCTAACGGTATGGCCAAATGAAATCCAAGAGTACCTTTATTTATCCGCTGTTGCAACTTGGAGGAAGGAAGCAGCCACCGACGGAGCTATTCCTTTTCTGGTTCTTGCTTTTTGGAAACTGCAATGCAGGTGCAGATAAGTGTAGCGTCTGCAACTCACCACCTCTCATGAGATACCATACCTTTTATGTATTTTTGTAGCTGGCAAAATTAGAATGCGCCGGTTGTCCAATCAAAGTTCTGTGCTAGTACTCAATGTACTTAGCACCTCTGCAACTGCCCTACTTGCTCCAGGAATCCAAAAGTAGGTTCTAACCCAGAATTTTAATGCAGCTTTAAACAATAGTGCTCAGAAACTAGGCTTCGTCCATGCTGACTTCTGTGGTTGCAATCCAAACCCTTCTCAACATTTCTTATCCATTGAAATGACAGCTTTGTTTAACTGCAAATCACAATGGCTGCCTCCAGAAAATCAATATGGCAGCCTCCATGAAAATTTTAATAGACAGAAAACACTGAGCGTGTCAAAATGGAACCCTTCAGCATCCTTGGATGATGACACCACAAATGGTCCTTGCTGTTTTAATCCCTAGCAGCAGCCATGATTCTTCATTCTTCAATCAGATGTGGATCCATGCACATCAACAGGCATGGTGCCAATCCACAGGTAAGGACGCGTTTTTGTTTATGTGAAACGAAGGTGTCATTTTATGGAAAGATTTGTTTGATAGAAAAATTGCATTTCTGTGCAGATTGCATTACTGTCCAGCATCTATTAGCAGGCCCAGAATACAAAAACCTTCTTATCTGTTTCTGACGGTATGGCCAAATGAAATCCAAAAGTACCTCTATTTATCCGCTGTTGCAACTTGGAGGAAGGAAGCAGCCACCGACGGAGCTATGCCTTTTCTGGTTCTTGCTTTTTGGCCACTGCAATGCAGGGGCAGATCAGTGTAGCGTCTGCAACTCACCACCTCTCATGAGATACCATATCTTTTATGGATTTTTGTAGCTGGCAAAATTAGAAAGCGCCTGTTGTCCCATCAAAATTCTGTGCTAGTACTCAATGTACTTAGCAGCTCTGCAACTGCCCTACCTGCTCCAGAAATCCAAAAGTAGGTTCTAACTCAGTATTTTAATGTCGCTTTAAACAATAGTGCTCAGAAACTAGGCTTCGTCCATGCTGACTTCTGTGGTTGCAATCCGAACCCTTCCCAACATTTCTTATCCATTGAAATGACAGCTCTGTTTAACTGCAAATCACAATGGCTGCCTCCAGAAAATCAATATGGCAGCCTCCATGAAAATTTCAATAGACTGAACACTGAACATGTCATAATGGAACCCTTCAGCATCCATGGATGATGACACCACAAAGGGCCCTTGCTGTTTTAATCCCTGGCAGGCATCAGCCGAAACGTGCGTCGGGGTTACGTGGCTCTCCTGAGGTGTATATCTCTATATTTATGGGTATGTAGATATGCTATAATGTTGTGGAATTTGAGGGATGTGTTCATTGGCTCTAGGTGCTCAGCTATACCCACTTGGGTTATCCACAGGTGGATGTTCACTGTGCACCTGAGCCAGTTTTGCATGTATTTGGAGGTTTAAGCTGTCACCACAGCTACAATTGTGATATTTGACCATTGATATGGTGACTTCTTATGCACTTGCACTTTAACTTTGTATGTATTTGGAGGTTTAAGCTGTCACCACAGCTACAATTGTGGTATTTGACCATTGATATAGTGAATTCTTATGCACTTGCACTTTAACCTTCTGCTGGCTGTCATATGGTCCCATAATTTGGAACCATTAGACATCCATATGCCGCGGTGTAATCTGCAACCACTTTTTGATATGGTGTTTTGCTACTCAGCATTTGCACTTTAGCATTTTTATATTTGTGGTTACAGTTATACGTACATACAGAAATCAGTGAGGTACTGCACTCCTTTTTTCTACCGCCTTTTGCAGATTGCATACTCCAAACCCCCCCTCCCCATGTTTTATTTGTGTTAACATGCCTCCTCAGATGTAGCCATTTTTTATCTGTTGTCTCATGTCTCGTTTATGTGTCATTTATTCAATAAAGGATTTATTTTTGATGATATACCCGTTTAATGTCAGTTTATTCTTGTTGGTTGGTGTATTCATGTACACTGAGTGGGTTGTTACTTACTCTTTCCGGGTTTATTTAACATAGTATATTTAATTACTGTTTATGTGTATGTCTATGTTCTGTGTAACCTATTTGTAAAATACCCAGTATTTTAATGTAGCTTGTGCTCGGATCGGCTCATGATGAGAGGATCCCCTACCTAAGCCTATACTCCCCCCCCCCTACCTAGAAGCAGCAGAGTTATGCCGGAACTGCTTATCGAAGGGTAGCCTAAAGGGGGCCACACCAATGATGAGTCCTGAGAAGAAGGGAGGGCTTCTGGGTGGGTCGAAAGCATTCAAAACGACAAGTGGGGGCAGGAGAGCCAGGCTTAAATAGTAAAAGCCCCGCCTCCCCTCACACAAATACGGCACTCTTAATTGCCTACCACTTGTGCTCGGATCGGCTCATGATGAGAGGATCCCCTACCTAAGCCTATACTCCCCCCCCCTACCTAGAAGCAGCAGAGTTATGCCAGAACTGCTTATCGAAGGGTAGCCTAAAGGGGCCAAAAGAACCATGCATAGGAGTTTGAAAAGACTTTAATAACAGAAACTACAAAACCAAAACTCGGAAAGCCAGTGACATTTCGTATTAAGGATCCGGGATATAACGCATGTAACACGCGGAACTCCAAGGACCCAACCGTTTGAGGACATGTACTGGCACCTTATGCATGGACGCCGCAGCTGCCGCGCCAATGCGGAACAAATGTCCTGTGATCGAGAGAGGATTGACCCCTGAACCTGTCAACAAAACCCGAATGTACCTAAGAAAAGGCCGCGGTGGTTAGCCGGGCATTGCCTAGTTGGATTACGGGAGAACATGCCGGCTTGGACTCAATACTACGCAGCCAAGCATCCAAGGCCTGCAACGGACATCATCTGTTGGTTGTGGGGAAGTATCTGACCTCCACCGATTCCCCCGGCCGTGATGTCTTGGACGAGGTCAAGGTGAGGACATAGATGGACCCGCGCCGGGTGAGCCGACCCTTGTGCAAGCACCCAGCCGGCGTATTTGTTCCCCTGAGCTCGCCTGGCCTGAGGAATCCATGGAAGGCCAGGTACAAGGCTGTTTCTACCAGAGCACTTACCTGCGGGCCGAACAGTTTACCCTGCAGTTTGTCTGTCACGGACCTGAACAAGCTACCGGCAAATGGCTGACGCACATGTCGTTTCACAACAGACATCTTGCGCAAACCATTCAACGCCGCTCTGATAGGGTGGGCGGAGAAGAGTGACGGTAGGTCCAGATGTAGCATGTACCAATGGTGCTGACTACCTGCCAGGTATAGTTTAACAGTGCTATAGGACAGGTTTAATTGAGAGTGGCAAAAACCCGACGAAGCCCAATAGGTGAGTGATAGGCCCCAGACCAGCGGCCGGGTAGGTGTTCTCATATTTCTGAAACAGGCGCCAAGCTGTCTTGTAAGGCCTCAGAGTATACTGGACAAGAAATTGCCCATCAGTCTCTCAGCTATGGTGAGATAAGAGACTAGTCCAAGCGCAGCTGGGACTGGTGAGGAATTGGCGTTGGCAACCGATCTGCCCCTGGACAAACCTGAAAGAAAAGTGGAATTTATTATTATTATTTTTTTTTTTTCGGAGAAGCCATGCGTGAGAGACTCTAATGGCGGAGTCATATGTGTAAACCTAAAACGGAGAAGCCATGTGTGCGAGACTCTAATGGCGGAGTCATATGTTTAAACCTAAAACGGAGAAGCCATGCATGAGAGACTCTAATGGTGGAGTCATATGTGTAAACCTAAACGGAGAAGCCATGCGTGAGAGACTCTAATGGCGGAGTTATATGTGTAAACCTAAAACGGAGAAGCCATGCGTGAGAGACTCTAATGGCGGAGTCATATGTGTAAACCTAAAGCGGAGAAGCCATGCGTGAGAGACTAATGGCGGAGCCATGCGTGAGAGACTACTGGCGGAGACATATGTGTAAAACTAAAACGGAGAAGCCATGCGTGAGAGACTCTAATGGCGGAGTCATATGTGTAAACCTAAAACTGAGAAGCCATGCATGAGAGACTCTAATGGCGGAGTCATATGTGTAAACCTAAAACGGAGAAGCCATGCGTGAGAGAATCTAATGGCGGAGTCATATGTGTAAACCTAAAGCGGAGAAGCCATGCGTGAGAGACTAATGGCGAAGCCATGCATGAGAGACTACTGGCGGAGTCATATGTGTAAAACAAAAACGGAGAAGCCATGCGTGAGAGACTCTAATGGCGGAGTCATATGTGTAAACCTAAAACGGAGAAGCCATGCGTGAGAGACTCTAATGGCGGAGTCATATGTGTAAACCTAAAACGGAGAAGCCATGCGTGAGAGACTCTAATGGCGGAGTCATATGTGTAAACCTAAAACGGAGAAGCCATGCGTGCGAGACTCTAATGGTGGAGTCATATGTGTAAACCCGAAAACGGAGAAGCCATGCATGAGAGACTCTAATGGCGGAGTCATATGTGTAAACCTAAACGGAGAAGCCATGCGTGAGAGACTCTAATGGCGGAGTCATATGTGTAAACCTAAAACGGAGAAGCCATGCGTGAGAGACTCTAATGGCGGAGTCATATGTGTAAACCTAAAGCGGAGAAGCCATGCGTGAGAGACTAATGGCGGAGCCATGCGTGAGAGACTACCGGCGGATTCATGTGTGTAAAACTAAAACGGAGAAGCCATGCGTGAGAGACTCTAATGGCGGAGTCATATGTGTAAACCTAAAACGGAGAAGCCATGCGTGAGCGACTCTAATGGCAGAGTCATATGTGTAAACCTAAAACGGAGAAGCCATGCGTGAGAGACTCTAATGGCGGAGTCATATGTGTAAAACTAAAACGGAGAAGCCATGCGTGAGAGACTAATGGCGGAGTCATATGTGTACACCTAAAACGGAGAAGCCATGCGTGAGAGCCTCTAATGGCGGAGCCATGCATGAGAGACTACTGGCGGAGTCATATGTGTAAACCTAAAATGGAGAAGCCATGCGTGAGAGACTCTAATGGCGGAGTCATATGTGTAAACCTAAAGCGGAGAAGCCATGCGTGAGAGACTAATGGCGGAGACCTATGTCTAAACCTAAAACGGAGAAGCCATGCGTGAGACTCTAATGGCGGAGTCATATGTGTAAACCTAAAGCGGAGAAGCCATGCGTGAGAGACTCTAATGGTGGGTCATGTGTAAACCTAAAACGGAGACGCCATGCGTGAGAGACTCAAATTGCGGATTATAATTATAATTTATTTATTTATTTTTATTTATTTTTTCTTCTAAACTATAAACCACTTAAGCAGCTCCAGTATGGGCACAGCTCTGAGTACGAGCATGAAGAGCATGGTATAAAGCAGATCACCTGCATGGAATAACTTACACCCTGTGCCTAAATAACCCCCTTGGAACCTTATGTACGGCCGGCAGAAGGAAGCCAGCCACCGCCTATGATCTGCTCCCCCTGACCGAGCCTAGTACTCCTTCCCCTGATCCCTGCCTAACTAACGGCACGGCGGCCCGTGCCAGACTTTATTGAAGATGAGGAGCGGGGACACGGTGTCCCCTGCACCTTTACACACCGCCGCGTGGGGAGCTCACGCTGCTCCCTGGCAGAGTGCACCAGTGCGGGGAGCCCCCCCCTCAGTCAGGGGCCGACCCACCGCCGGCTGGACACTCGTACCGCGTGGGGAGCAGTGCAGCTCCCTGGCAATGTGCATCAGGGCAGAAGGAGCCCTTCCTTTACCGTGGGCCCCGGCCCCTGCCGGTTTGAATCGTGTGCCGCGTGGGGAGCTGCACAGCTCCCTGGCAGAGTGCACCAGTACGGGGGTGCCCCCCCTCACCTAGGGGGCCGACCCCCCGCCGGCTGGGCACCCATACCGCGTGGGGAGCCGCACAGCTCCCTGGCATTGTGCTCCGGTGCGGGAGTGCCCCCCCTCACCTAGGGGCTGGTTGTTGTGACTGGAACCCGCGGGGAGACTGAGTCCTGACCGGACCTACCTGTGACCGTGAGGGCTGACCTCCCAGGCCGTGGCTGTAGACGTGGTAGTATTACATCACGAGTCTGTTGACGTGAGACTAATGCCTGCAGTCGTGGCAGGGCTTTATAACGAGTCTGTAGTCGTGACAGACTAATGCCTGCAGTCGTGGCAGGGTTTTATAACGAGTCTGTAGTCGTGACAGACCTGGAAAAAATATATTTTTTTTAAATTATGCCAACTTCCCACCAAAGGCCACGACTGTAGGCGCCACCCTGCAAGACATGCGTCAGCGGCCTGAGCATAGATAGGCCACCATACCCAGTCCCCCAAGCCCACGCAGGAGTAAAGGGGTGGCCCACGCATGCGCACCACCTCTGACTCACCTGGCGGCCATGACAGCCACAAACCCTGCAGTATCGCAAAGTAGCCAAGCATCTGCGGACCTGAATAAACAAGGACAGACGTGTGAGTGAGCGAACCCCGGCTGAGTGACCCCTCACCCACGCAACTGCTCCCTAGCTAACAACCAGCTTGTCGCAGCTGCGCCCCGAAACCGACCCACTAACTCCCAACGTACCGTATGGGCTATGGGCGGCCAGGCTACGTGCACGCGGCGTAGTGACAATCCTAACGGAGATGCTGCTGATAAACCAGTGGTCTGTTACTAATTATGTCGCTCTGCATCTGTACATGTAACCACCCCTTTTATTTTTTTATTTCTTTTTCAGTTTAACGACTGATGCCTAAGGGCAGTAAGCCGCCCTGTGAAGCCGGTGCGCGCAATGGCATGAGTCCGGGAGTGCAACTCGCCGCAGAGGAGCCACAGGTGAGGGGTGACCGAGGAGGCTGTAGCACCGTTCGCCTGGGGGACGCTGCATGTGTAAGCGGGGTGCCTGAACATTAGCGGAAAGTGCGGGGCAGACACAGGTGCGGCTGGGGACAGATGGCACTGCTCGGCAGCATCACATAGCATAAATAAACGAGACGGGTGGGCAGCCACCCGGCCTACCTATTCTCCGCAGCGATGAGCCCGACGCACCCGACCACGCGAACTAACAAAGAGACACGCGACTTCTCTGGAACGAATAGCCAATCCACGAGCCGATTCAAAAGCGTTCGAACCGACAAGTGGGGGCAGGAGAGCCAGGCTTAAATAGTGAAAGCCCCGCCTCCCCTCACACAAATACGGCACTCTTAATTGCCTACTACTTTAAACAATAGTGCTCAGAAACTAGGCTTCGTCCATGAAATGACAGCGCTGTTTAACTGCAAATCACAATGGCTGCCTCCAGTAAATCAATATAGCAGCCTCCATGAAAATTTCAAAAGATGGAACACTGAGCGTGTCATAATGGAACCCTTCAGCATCCATGGATGATTACACCACAAAGGGCCCTTGCTGTTATAATCCCTGGCAGCAGCCATGATTCTTCATTCTTCAATCAGGTGTGGATCCATGCACATCAACAGGTATGGTGCCAATCCACACGTAAGGGCGCGTTTTTGTTTGTGTCAAACGAAGGTGTCAGTTTATGGAAAGATTTGTTTGACGGAAAAATGGCATTTCTGTGCAGATTGGAATACTGTCCAGCAACTAATAGCAGGCCCAAAGCACAAAAACCTTCTTATGTATTTCTGACGGTATGGCCATATGAACTTCGAGAGTACCCCGCCTTGCCCCCTGTTGCAACATGGGGGAAGGAAGCAGTCACCGACGGAGCAATGTCATTTCTGGCTTTTGCTTTTTGGCCACTGCAATGAAGGAGAAGATCAGTTTAGCATCTGCAACTCAACACCTATCATGAGATAACATACCTTTTATGTATTTTTGGAGTTGGCACAATGAGAATGCACCTGTTGTCCAATCAAAGTTCTGTGCTAGTACTCAATGTACTCAGCACCTCTGCAACTGCACTACCTGCTCCAGGAATCCAAAAGTAGGTTCTAACCCAGAATTTTAATGCAGCTTTAAACAATAGTCCTCAGAAACTAGGCTTCGTCCATGCTGACTTCTGTGGTTGCAATCCAAACCCTTCCCAACATTTCTTATCCATTGAAATGACAGCTCTGTTTAACTGCAAATCACAATGGCTGCCTCCAGAAAATCAATATGGCAGCCTCCATGAAAATTTAAATAGACGGAACACTGAGCGTGTCATAATGGAACCCTTCAGCATCCATGGATGATGACACCACAAAGGGCCCTTGCTATTTTAATCCCTGGCAGCAGCCATGATTCTTCATTCTTGTCACGGAACCATGAACCAGACGTACAACAAGAGATAAGTGAAAATAAGAAGGCTTTATTGAAAATAAAGCTGTAAAGCAAAAGTCCAAACGGATGGTGAAACCGAGCAGAGTCTTTGCGAAGCCAGAGGTCAGGAACCAGAAGGGTAGTCAGACGAAGCCAGGATCAGGAACCAGCAGGGTAGTCAGACGAAGCCAGGATCAGGAACCAGCAGGGTAGTCAGACGAAGCCAGGATCAGGAACCAGCAGGGTAGTCAGACGAAGCCAGGATCAGGTACCAGAAGCAGCAGCAGTCTTAGAAGCATGTGAACACAAGAGGACCAAGCAAGGAACTGAAGCCACAGACCTCCTATATATATGAGCTAGGCATCCAGCTCCTCCCAGGGGAAGGAGGAGCCGCAGGGTGGAAGGCTACAAGAAACCCAGGACACAAGATGGCCGCCAGCACATGTCAAACGAAGGAGAGCAGCAAGCAGGTAAGACCATGACAGTACCTCCCCCTCAAGGGCCCCTCCTCCGCGGAGCACAAAACGGTTTCTGAGGGAAGCGTGCGTGGAAGGCTCGGAGCAAGGCAGGAGCATGGACATCTGCGGAGGGAACCCAGGAACGCTCCTCTGGACCATAACCACGCCAATGGACCAAAAACTGCAACCGACCGCGGACCAGGCGTGAGTCCAGGATATTGCTCACCTCATATTCCTCACGATTGCCCACTTGGACCGGACGAGGCCGAGGAACCGAGGAAGTGAAACGATTACACACCAGTGGCTTCAACAGGGAGACATGAAACACGTTGGAGATCCGCATGCCAGGAGGAAGCGCAAGGGCATAGGCTACCGGGTTTACCCTGCGAAGCACTCGGAAGGGACCAACAAAGCGAGGCGCCAGCTTGGGAGTGGGCACTCGAAGGTTGAGGTTGCGGGTGGACAACCATACACGGTCTCCGACCTGGTAGGAAGGAGCAGGCGCTCGTCTGCGATCAGCCTGGAATCTCTGGCGCTGCGCAGAGACCTCAAGGGACTTCTGGATCTGTACCCAAGAAGCACGTAGGACGGAAAGGTGATCCTCCACAGCCGGAATATCCTGGGGAGAGAATACCTCCGGTAACACGGCAGGTTGGAACCCATAATTGGCCATGAAGGGAGACGTCCCAGAGGAAGAGTTCACCGCCGTGTTCCTGGCAAACTCAGCCCAAGGCAGGAGGTCAACCCAATTGTCTTGGTGATCGGAGACATAGCAACGAAGGAATTGCTCCAAGGCCTGATTGGATCGTTCTGCGGCCCCATTGGACTGAGGGTGGTAGGCCGAGGAGAAGGAGAGATGAATCCCCAACTGGGAGCAAAAGGCGCGCCAGAACCTGGACACAAACTGACTCCCCCGATCCGACACAATCTCCTTAGGCAAACCGTGCAACCGGAAGACCTCCCTGGCAAAAATCGTGGCCAACTCTTGTGCAGAGGGTAACTTCTTGAGAGGAACACAGTGGCACATTTTGGAAAACCGATCCACAATCATGAGAATGACCGTATGGCCTCGGGATGCAGGGAGGTCCACAATGAAATCCATCCCCAGGTGTGACCATGGGCGCTCCCCGGTGGCTATGGGTTGCAGAAGGCCCAACGGAAGGTGCCGAGGGGACTTACTCTGGGCACAAACGGAGCATGCCGCCACATATGCGGCGATGTCGGAACGTAGGGAAGGCCACCAGAACAGACGTGAAACAGCCCAGGACAGCTGATTCTTTCCAGGATGCCCCGCGGTCTTGGAGTTATGGTAGGTTCGCAACAACCGAGTGCGCAACTCCTCAGGCACAAAACATCTGCCGTTGGGTCTCCCAGAGGGAGCACCAGATTGAGCCGCCAAAATCTGCTCACCCAGGGGAGAGGTCAGGCTGGTGCGAATGGCGGCCAGGATCTGATTCGGAGGTATGACCGAAGTCGGAATCGACTCCTCCCTGGACAGCTCGGAGTACTGCCGTGATAAGGCATCCGCCCTGATGTTCTTGGAACCGGGTAGGTAGGAGACCACGTAATTAAAACGTGACAAGAACAGAGCCCATCTGGCCTGACGTGGTGTCAATCTCTTGGCCTCAGAAAGGTAGGTCAGATTCTTGTGGTCCGTCAGGATGAGAACCGGAACCACCGAACCCTCGAGCAAGTGCCTCCATTCTTTAAGGGCCTGCACGATGGCCAATAACTCCCTGTCACCAATCTGATAGTTGCACTCCGCGGAAGACAGTTTCCGGGAGTAAAACCCACAAGGAAGCAGAGGACCCTCTGGTGTTCTACGCTGAGACAGAAGGGCGCCTACTCCCGTCTCAGACGCGTCCACCTCGAGGACAAAGGGCAACCCAGGGTTGGGATGCGACAGAATCGGAGCCGACACAAAGGCGGACTTTAGGGCCTCAAAAGCTCGGATGGCCTCGAGCGGCCAGACCTGGGAATTACTGCCCTTCCTGGTCAGATCCGTGAGAGGCTTGGCCAGCATGGAAAAGTCCCTGATGAACTTCCGATAATAATTGGCGAAGCCCAAAAAGCGCTGCAGGGAACGAAGACCACTGGGCTGGGGCCACTGTAAGACAGCCGAAACCTTCTCAGGATCCATGGAGAACCCCTCAGCGGAAATGATGTAACCTAAGAAGGTTACCTGGGATCGGTGAAATTCGCATTTCTCAAGCTTACCGAACAGCTTGTTCTCTCGTAACCGTTGCAACACTCGTCTGACATCCAGAATGTGGGCCTCCATGGATTCAGAATATACCAAGATGTCATCCAAATAGACTACCACACACTGCTGCAACAGGTCACGGAAAACATCGTTGATGAATTCCTGAAAGACTGCGGGCGCATTGCACAACCCAAAGGGCATAACCAAGGATTCGTAATGACCGGTCCTGGTGTTAAACGCGGTCTTCCACTCATCGCCCGCCTTGATCCTTACCAGGTTATATGCCGCCCTCAGGTCGAGTTTGGTAAAGACCGTTGCCCCTTTAAGGCGATCGAACAGTTCGGAAATCAAGGGTATCGGGTAAGCGTTCTTGATCGTGATGCGATTGAGACCCCTGTAATCGATGCAAGGCCTCAACTCACCGCCCTTCTTTTTCACAAAGAAAAATCCAGCCCCTGCCGGGGACGAAGATTTGCGAATGTGTCCGCGTGAAAGCGCCTCCCTCACGTACTCCTCCATGGCCTCATTCTCCGCTACCGACAGTGGATAGACTTTGCCACGAGGAGGAACGGCACCAGATTGTAACTCTATGGCACAATCGTATGGGCGGTGCGGAGGTAGGGCAACCGCGCGCACCTTATCGAATACATCCCGGTACTCCTCGTATTCAGGAGGCAACAGAGAGTCCGAGGAAGTACACAGCAACTTGACAGACCCATGGATGCAACTAGCCCCACACTGCGGTGACCACGAGAGGATCTCGACCGATCTCCAATCGAAAGTCGGATTATGCTTCTGGAGCCAGGGGTACCCCAAGACCACCGAGTAGTGTGGAGACGAAATAACCTGGAGGCAGACCGACTCTCTGTGAACGGCACCAATGGCTATCCCCACTGGAAGGGTCTCATGAGTCACGTGTGGCGGCAGAAGGGGTCTGCCGTCTATCGCCTCAAGAGCCAGTGGGGAACCTCGAGCCTGCAGAGGAATGGAATTGGCGGCAGCGAACACACTATCAATGAACAAACCACCAGCACCAGAGTCCACCAACGCCTGGGTCGTCACCGAGCCCCCGACCCAGGCGAGGACAACAGTGATCAGTGGTTTGTCAACACGGGAAACCGGGGACGAGGAGACTCCACCCAAGATCTGCCCCCGACAGGATCTCAGGGTACGAGCGTTTCCCGGACGGTTCGGACATGCCAACCGAAAATGCCCACCGAGACCACAGTACATGCATCGGCCCTCGCGTCTCCGGAGTGCCCTCTCCCCCTCGGACAGGCGAGCAAACCCCAGCTGCATGGGTTCACCCCCAGACAAGTCATCCCCAGGAGGCGTGGGAGGAGAGGGAGGCACGGGTGGGACAGCAAACGTAGGCACCAATCTGTTAGAAGACCTCCGCAGGTTCTCCTTAAAGGAAGGTCTCTCCCTGAGTCTGGTGTCAATCAAAATCAGGAAAGAAATAAGAGACTCGAGCTCAACTGGTAGGTCCTTAGCTGCAACCTCATCCTTCAAGGCATCCGAGAGACCATGAGAGAAAGCAGCGACCAGAGCCTCATTATTCCAGCCCACCTCTGCTGCCAGGGTACGAAACTCAATGGCGTATTCAGCTACGGATCGTGAACCCTGTCTGATGGACATAAGGAGCTTCGCAGCAGAGGCAGCACGAGCCGGCACATCGAATACCTTCCGAAGAGAAGCAACAAAACCGGAAAACTCGGCAACCACCGGATTGTTGTTCTCCCATAAAGGGCTGGCCCAGGCCAAGGCCTTGTCCGAGAGCAGCGAGATCAAGAAGCCCACCTTTGATCTCTCAGTAGGAAAGGCATGTGGCAGCAACTCGAAATAAATGCCCACCTGGTTAAGGAAACCTCGGCACTGAGTTGGCTCTCCCCCAAAGCGCTGTGGAAGAGGGGCAGAACCGGTCATACCCCGAAACACTGCAGGCGCAACAACAGGTGTCGGGGTAGACTCTGGCGCAACAACCGGAGCGGCAGTAGGAGCGAGCCCAGGAGCGACAACCGACCCATCGGCAACGGGAGCGAAATGAGCCGTGCGTTCAAGCAGGGTTTGCAACGCCACAGCGAACCGACCCAACAGGTGATCCTGCTGATCAAGTCTGGCAACCAGCGTGGGTAGCGAGGATGGCCCTGTACCGTCAGAATTCATGGCTTGGTCCTAATGTCACGGAACCATGAACCAGACGTACAACAAGAGATAAGTGAAAATAAGAAGGCTTTATTGAAAATAAAGCTGTAAAGCAAAAGTCCAAACGGATGGTGAAACCGAGCAGAGTCTTTGCGAAGCCAGAGGTCAGGAACCAGAAGGGTAGTCAGACGAAGCCAGGATCAGGAACCAGCAGGGTAGTCAGACGAAGCCAGGATCAGGAACCAGCAGGGTAGTCAGACGAAGCCAGGATCAGGAACCAGCAGGGTAGTCAGACGAAGCCAGGATCAGGTACCAGAAGCAGCAGCAGTCTTAGAAGCATGTGAACACAAGAGGACCAAGCAAGGAACTGAAGCCACAGACCTCCTATATATATGAGCTAGGCATCCAGCTCCTCCCAGGGGAAGGAGGAGCCGCAGGGTGGAAGGCTACAAGAAACCCAGGACACAAGATGGCCGCCAGCACATGTCAAACGAAGGAGAGCAGCAAGCAGGTAAGACCATGACAATTCTTCAATCAGGTGTTGATCCATACACAGGTATGGTGCCAATCCACAGGTAAGGGCGCGTTTTTGTTTGTGTCAAACGAAGGTGTCAGTTTATGGAAAGATTTGTTTGACGGAAAAATTTCATTTCTGTGCAAATTAAAATACTGTCCAGCGACTATTAGCAGGCCCAAAACACAAAAACCTTCTTATCTGTTTCTGACGGTATGGCCAAATGAAATCCAAGAGTACCTCTATTTATCCGCTGTTGCAACTTGGAGGAAGGAAGCAGCCACGGACGGAGCTATGCATTTTCTGGTTCTTGCTTTTTGGCCACTGCAATGCAGGTGCAGATCAGTGTAGCGTCTGCAACTCACCACCTCTCATGAGATACCATATCTTTTATGGATTTTTGTAGCTGGCAAAATTAGAATGCGCCTGTTGTCAAATCAAAGTTCTGTGCTAGTACTCAATGTACTTAGCACCTCTGCAACTGCCCTACCTGCTCCAGGAATCCAAAAGTAGGTTCTAACCCAGTATTTTAATGTAGCTTTAAACAATAGTGCTCAGAAACTAGGCTTCGTCTATGCTGACTTCTGTGGTTGCAATCCAAACCCTTCCCAACATTTCTTATCCATTGAAATGACAGCTCTGTTTAGCTGCAAATCACAATGGCTGCCTCCAGAAAATCAATATGGCAGCCTCCATGAAAATTTCAATTGACGGAACACTGAGCGTGTCATAATGGAACCCTTCAGCATCCGTGGATGATGACACCACAAAGGGCCCTTGCTGTTTTATTCCCTGGCAGCAGCCATGATTCTTCATTGTTCAATCAGGTGTGGATCCATGCACATCAACAGGCCTGGTGCCAATCCACAGGTAAGGGCGCGTTTTTGTTTGTGTCAAACGAAGGTGTCAGTTTATGGAAAGATTTGTTTGACGGAAAAATGTCTTTTCTGTGCAGATTGGAATACTGTCCAGCGACTAATAGCAGGTCCAAAACACAAAAACCTTTTTATCTATTTCTGAGGGTATGGCCATATGAACTTCGAGAGTACCCCTCTTTGCCCCCTGTTGCAACATGGGGGGAAGGAAGCAGTCACCGACGGTGCAATGTCTTTTCTGGCTTTTGATTTTTGGCCACTGCAATGCAGGTGCAGATCAGTGTAGCGTCTGCAACTCACCACCTCTCATAAGATACCATATCTTTTATGGATTTTTGCAGCTGGCAAAATTAGAATGTGCCTGTTGTCCAAGCAAAGTTCTGTGCTAGTACTCAATGTACTTAGCACCTCTGCAACTGCCCTACCTGCTCCAGGAATCCAAAAGTAGGTTCTAACCCAGTATTTTAATGTAGCTTTAAACAATAGTGCTCAGAAACTAGGCTTCGTCCATGCTGACTTCTGTGGTTGCAATCCAAACCCTTCCCAACATTTCGTATCCATTGAAATGACAGCTCTGTTTAACTGCAAATCACAATGGCTGCCTCCAGAAAATCAATATGGCAGCCTCCATAAAAATTTAAATAGACGGAACACTGAGCGTGTCATAATGGAACCCTTCAGCATCCATGGATGATGACACCACAAAGGGCCCTTGCTGTTTTAATCCCTGGCAGCAGCCATGATTCTTCATTCTTCAATCAGGTGTGGATCCATGCACATCAACAGATAGGTGCCAATCCACAGGTGAGGGCGCGTTTTTGTTTGTGTCAAACGAAGGTGTCAGTTTATGGAAAGATTTGTTTGACGGAAAAATGGCATTTCTGTGCAGATTGGAATACTGTCCAGCGACTAATAGCAGGCCCAAAACACAAAAACCTTCTTATCTATTTCTGACGATATGGCCATATGAACTTCGAGAGTACCCCTCTTTGCCCCTTGTTGCAACATGGGGGAACGAAGCAGTCACCGACGGAGCAATGTCTTTTATGGTTCTTGCTTTTTGGCCACTGCAATGAAGGAGAAGATCAGTTTAGCATCTGCAACTCAACACCTATCATGAGATAACATACCTTTTATGTATTTTTGGAGTTGGCACAATGAGAATGCACCTATTGTCCAATCAAAGTTCTGTGCTAGTACTCAATGTACTTAGCACGTCTGCAACTGCCCTACCTGCTCCAGGAATCCAAAAGTAGGTTCTAACCCAGAATTTTAATGCAGCTTTAAACAATAGTGCTCAGAGACTAGGCTTCGTCCATGCTGACTTCTGTGGTTGCAATCCAAACCCGTACCAACATTTCTTATCCATTGAAATGACAGCTCTGGTAAACTTCAAATCAAAATGGCTGCCTTCAGAAAATCAATATGGCAGCCTCCATGAAAATTTCAATAGACGGGAAACACTGAGCGTGTCATAATGGAACCCTTCAGCATCCATGGATGATGACACCACAAAGGGCCCTTGCTGTTTTAATCCCTGGCAGGCATCTGCCAAAACGTGTGTCGGGGTTACGTGGCTCTCCTGAGGTGTATATCTCTATATTTATGGGTATGTAGATATGCTATATTGTTGTGGACTTTGAGGGATGTGTTCATTGGCTCTAGGTGCTCAACTATACCCACTTGGGTTATCCATAGGTGAATGTTCACTGTGCACCTGAGCCAGTTTTGCATGTATTTGGAGGTTTAAGCCGTCACCACAGCTACAATTGTGGTATTTGACCATTGATATGGTGACTTCTTATGCACTTGCACTTTAACTTTGTATGTATTTGGAGGTTTAAGCTGTCACCACAGCTACAAGTTGGTAAGGCTGATTAGTCAGCCTGCATTTGTGGGAGGGGCGGAGGCTCTTCATATACGAGCCACAGCCTCACTCACAGGCGTGTGTTCTCAGGTGCACAGACCGCATGTTACCTTGTCCGTCCAGGTTCAGCCACGGCTGATACTATATGTTTTTGTCTTGTTACCTGGATCGCCCAGGCCGAGTTAAATGTTGTATGTCACCTGGATCGCCCAGGTTCAGCCACTGCAGATACCGGCTATGTCATTTGTCTTGTTACCTGGATCGCCCAGGCCGAGTTACATGTTATGTGTTACCTGGATCGCCCAGGCCAAGTTAAATGTTGTATGTCAACTGGGTCGCCCAGGCCAAGTTAAATGTTGTATGTCACCTGGATCGCTCAGGCCGAGTTAAATGTTGTATGTCACCAGGATCGTCCAGGTTCAGCCACGGCAGATAACGGCTATGTCATTTGTCTTGTTACCTGGATCGCCCAGGCCACGTTAAATGTTGTATGTGACCTGGATCGTCCAGGCCACGTTAAATGTTGTATGTCACCTAGATCGTTCAGGCCACGTTAAATGTTGTATGTCACCTGGATCGTCCAGGCCATGTTAAATGTTGTATGTCACCTGGATTGCCCAGGCCGAGTTAAATGTTGTATGTCACCTGGATCATCCAGGCCACGTTAAATGTTGTATGTCACCTGGATCGCCCAGGCCGAGTTAAATGTTGTATGTCACCTGGATCGTCCAGGTTTAGCCACGGCAGATCACGGCTATGTCATTTGTCTTGTTACCTGGATCGCCCAGGCCGAGTTACATGTTGTATGTCACCTGGATGGCCCAGGCCACGTTAAATGTTGTATGTCACCTGGATCGCCCAGGCCACGTTAAATGTTGTATGTCACCTGGATCGTCCAGGCCACGTTAAATGTTGTATGTCATCTGGATCGTCCAGGCCACGTTAAATGTTGTATGTCACCTGGATCGCCCAGGCCAAGTTAAATGTTGTATGTCACCTGGATCGCCCAGGTTCAGCCACTGCAGATACCGGCTATGTCATTTGTCTTGTTACCTGGATCGCCCAGGCCGAGTTACATGTTATGTGTTACCTGGATCGCCCAGGCCAAGTTAAATGTTGTATGTCAACTGTGTCGCCCAGGCCAAGTTAAATGTTGTATGTCACCTGGATCGCTCAGGCCGAGTTAAATGTTGTATGTCACCAGGATCGTCCAGGTTCAGCCACGGCAGATAACGGCTATGTCATTTGTCTTGTTACCTGGATCGCCCAGGCCACGTTAAATGTTGTATGTGACCTGGATCGTCCAGGCCACGTTAAATGTTGTATGTCACCTAGATCGTTCAGGGCACGTTAAATGTTGTATGTCACCTGGATCGTCCAGGCCATGTTAAATGTTGTATGTCACCTGGATTGCCCAGGCCGAGTTAAATGTTGTATGTCACCTGGATCATCCAGGCCACGTTAAATGTTGTATGTCACCTGGATCGCCCAGGCCGAGTTAAATGTTGTATGTCACCTGGATCGTCCAGGTTTAGCCACGGCAGATCACGGCTATGTCATTTGTCTTGTTACCTGGATCGCCCAGGCCGAGTTACATGTTGTATGTCACCTGGATGGCCCAGGCCACGTTAAATGTTGTATGTCACCTGGATCGCCCAGGCCACGTTAAATGTTGTATGTCACCTGGATCGTCCAGGCCACGTTAAATGTTGTATGTCATCTGGATCGTCCAGGCCACGTTAAATGTTGTATGTCACCTGGATCGCCCAGGCCAAGTTAAATGTTGTATGTCACCTGGATCGCCCAGGTTCAGCTACTGCAGATACCATGCTATGTCATTTGTCTTGTTACCTGGATCGCCCAGGACAAGCTAAATGTTGGGTGACAACTGGACCGTTAGGTTCAGCCGCTGCTGATACTACGCTATATGTCATGTTTTGTTGTTAGAATAAGTCTCTGCCATACCCCACTCTATCGGTATATCGGGTTTACTCTACTTGCACCCAGAGCTGCGTTCACACGTCCTATACTACTACAGGTTCTTTCCAGGCCCATTTCAAGAACTGCATTCATGTCGCTGTTACATCTATGTTATGCTCCGTTCACAACCAGAGCTGCTGTTATACCAAATTTCATGCTCTGCTTATACCCAGAGTTGTGTTCACACTTATACTGCTACACCAGGTCGTATACCCCACTCATTAAAGCCGCATTCCATGTCTGCTGTCACATCAAGTTAATATTCCGTGCACATCCAAAGCTGCGTCCGCATGTCTGCTTTTACATCTTGTCCTATACTCCATTCACTACTAGAGCTGCGTTCACGTGTCTGCCTTCGCATCACGTCAATACTCTGCTCACTTTCAAATTGCATTCATACGTCTGCTTATACCATGCTTTTCATGCGCTACCCATACTTGGAGCTGCGCCCATACCATGTTTTTTAGGTACCACTCACATCCAAAGCTCCATTCACCCTTTTGTTGTTACATCATGTGTTGTACTCTGCTTCCACTCAAAGCTGCATTCTCCTGTTCATTGCTACGTCATGGTTTTACTCAATAGTCTCACCGGAGCAGTCTGCACCCACCGCTCTGGTTCTTTAATCCTGGTTCATATTCACTCAGACTGGTCTCCTTTTACTTCTGGTTCGTATTTACTTAGATTGGTCTCCTGCCCCAGTTCACCAAACAGCTCCTCAGCGGAGGTCATTCGGCCAATAGGAGTAAGTTTCCTGCTATGTTTTTACAAGCTGTTCATTTGTTTGTCACGATAAGAGACTTCTTTTAGCGAACTTGCAATGACTCAGGCTCTTGTTTTTCTCCCATCTCTGTTTCAATTTCATGTTTACGTTTATGGTTCGCGGTGGTTAGTGTTATGTATGCACGTGCTTCGGATTTCTAATGTCTATATTTTCAACGCCTGTTGGCAGTTATGTTCCTTAGGCCACCTTCTAGCCAATCCAATCATTCTAGCCTCTGCATATCCTATCAGGTCCGGCTTATGTTTTAATTACTTATCGTCACCGCAACATCATCCCTCTGGCTTCGGGGGCCTCTGGCTTTGGGGGCCCTATGATTGATCCGGCCTCATGGCTCCGGGGGCCCCTTGACCGTTTTTCATGTTTTGTTTTGTTTGTTAGGGGTACGACATGGTTGTAGGCTGGTTAGTGTCCCAGGTTTGCTGTTGGAGGGGGTCATGGCTATGCGAGTCCCCAAGGCATTCTGGTGCTGCATAAGTGGTTTAAAAAAAAAAACAGTGGCTGTTCGCTTATAGGACCTCACGATTGGCACTGACACTTGTAGTTTGCACGGCCATCTGATACTTTTTTCCGCCATATGAGACTCGCACGCATGGCTTCTGCCATATGAGACTCGCACGCATGGCTTCTGCCATATGAGTCTCGCACGCATGGCTCCCGCCATAAGAGTCTCGCACGCATGGCTCCCGCCATAAGAGACTCGCATGCATGGCTCCCGCCATAAGGGACTCGCACGCATGGCTCCCGCCATAAGGGATTCGCACGCATGGCTCCCGCCATAAGGGACTCGCACGCATGGCTCCCGCCATAAGGGACTCGCACGCATGGCTCCCGCCATAAGGGACTCGCACGCATGGCTCCCGCCATAAGGGACTCGCACGCATGGCTCCCGCCATAAGGGACTCGCACGCATGGCTCCCGCCATAAGGGACTCGCTGGAGTGGCTCTTGGCTTAGAGGATTTCACAATTGTCATCGACATTGGTAGGTCATACGGCCATCTGATACTATTTTCCACGGCACACCTTTCAGAAGTTTTCTTTTGTTCATTTATATTTTACAGATTAGTACTTGCGGTTCATTTCAGCCTCATTTCATTAAGAAGCTTTACCCCATGTCTTTGTCTTTCTAGGTTATCGAGTTCCGGTTGATTACTAAACCCATCGGGTTAAGCCCCAATATTTTCCCCAGCCGTCCTCAATTCTAAGGTTCGCACCCCGGCGGCTGCCCGGCCCCATGTGCCCCTGGTGGTTGCTGCGGCCCCATGGCTTCAGGGGTCCGACCAATGGTTGTCTGTCCACCTGTGCAGCTATGCTTTTGGTTTTGAATGACTCACATCTTTACCTGCTTGCCAATTTATGTTATTTAGGTTTCATTTTAGTTAATGTCCGTTATTATCTCCATTTTCTGTCACGTTTCCCTTCGTCTTTTCAGGTCATGAGGATGAATTCATGTTGGGGGTCACCTTCCATGTCGGTCAGGTCTCGTTCCTAACGATATTTCGCCTTGCATGTTATTCAGGCCACGTAGTTTATCTTAGGTATCGCCTGCCACATCGGTCAGGCTCATGGTTTAATTTCACCTGCACCTTATTCAGGTCACTTATTATAGTCATAATTTCTTGATTTAAAAAACAAAAAAAACAAAAAACTCTGCCCCATGGCTTCGGGGGCCCGATGACTGCTTCGGCCCCATGGCTTCGGGGGTTCGACGACAGCTTCGGCCCCATGGCTTCGGGGGGCCCGATGACGGCTTCGGCCCCATGGCTTCGGGGGGCCCGATGACGGCTTCGGCCCCATGGCTTCGGGGGCCTGATGACGGCTTTGGCCCCATGGCTTCGGGGGCCTGATGACTGTTTTCAGTCCTGCTGGGCTGATTGCCTGGTTGGTTGTCCATCTGGGCTGATTTGGCCCGTATGTATCACATACATACCTGCTTCCCTAATTTCCTAATAATCCATGTTGATCGCTCACTTTATGTTTTGACCGCAAACTGGTCCGGTTCGCCCTACAGCATCATTGTCATGTCTTACGCAGATATTTCGTCTTGCTTTAATTGTTCATGCTTTTGTTCAGGTCCTGCCAGAGGAGGAACAAGTAGGGTAATTCCCTCTAGCATTTCAGTCTCCGATCGTAGTCGACCATATCTTGTCAACCAGGTCCCCGCGCAAAGTCTTAGCCTTTTTACCATGACTAGGAATTCATTTTCGCCGGTAGCTTCATTGCAATTGCATTCCCTCACTCATGGGAGGTGTGAGACAGTGACAGGTCTCACTCAGGTTAGAGGCAAGGAAGGGGTGGATAGTGTGGTCCACACCCCTGTTCCACCACAGGTGAGAGAAGCTGGAGGTAATCAGCCTGGCATAAGGCACCTCCCAGAGTGTCAGAAAGGGGGTAGTGTGTTACCTGTGGACAGAGGCCTGGAGGCTCTGTCTGTGTGGTCTCAGCTGGGCAAGGCTGAGGGACCACAAGGCTGGGAGATAGCCTGGAGTTGGGGGACGCAGCGATGCCTGGGAGGGTCGCAGGGCCATAGTCAGGCAGACTACTGAGCCCCAATCCCCCACAAGAAATACTGAACTGGAGACAGTGGGCGTACTGTGCCCTGTACAGCCAGGAGGCTGTGGGACATTGGCTGACAAAAGCCGCATGAGTTCACAGGGTGTGAACTGGGACCTAGGTGAGTCAGGAAACTTTATGTTTAGATAGAGCCTGGACGGGCGAGTGTTTATTATTTTATGTGGATGTCACATGTGTTAGGTGAAGCTGCGACTTCATGATAACCTGTATTGGTTGGAGTGTGCACAATAAATACACTGTTTGGACCTGAAACCTGGTGTCCTAAAGGTGTATCTGTGAGAATGACCCCCGGTGAAGAGTGAACCCCCTACAGAGGTCATAGACAGAATCTTGTATATTATGGCTTCGTAGCTTCTTGCTGCACTAACCTCAGACTCTCTACAACCACGTTAAATCGTGTTTTGGACAAGGTTCAGCATTTCCTCACAGTAGAAGATACAGATAGTAGGTCGGTCTTCACGTCTCAAGCGTTAAAACAATTCTCAGGGGCACACAGTAGAACAACGCGCGGACCACGGCTAGCAGATAGCTGTTCTCTGGGGAACTATTCAAGTATTCTCTTCCTATCTACATAGTTCTTTTTGGCCCTCATTCCTGCATAGTCTAGGCAGTTAGGGTTCGGTCCCACGATCTCCTGAGGCTAGGGCATTGACAGTACTCCCTAGAACCAAAACTTTACAAGGTTCAGTTGGTTTTCATGATCCATTTCACAACGTATTCCCGGTCCTACATTCCGCTTTGGGGCAATATCCGCAATATTGAGCATCATGTCTCTGGCCTTGTCATCCACAAGATGGGTTGTAGGTCTCCTTCTGGCCTTGCCTCATACACCCCGAATTTTTCGCTCTAGATCCCTGACGCCTTGCAGTTGGCTTGGGGATTAGTTTGCACATGCCATTAGAGTTCCTTTTCTACCCTACTTGGCTTGGTTTTTGCCCACTTACAGGCCTACCCACGATCATGGCTTAGGGCACACAACAAGCCATTTAGTCAGGTCAGCTAAGACACGCCTAGCTCGGTTAGGTTGTTCCCGTTGTTTCTCTCCCTAGGGTTCTTCGGATATCTCTTGGCCGTAGCCATGACCACAAGTTGGTAAGGCTGATTAGTCAGCCTGCATTTGTGGGAGGGGCGGAGGCTCTTCATATACGAGCCACAGCCTCACTCACAGGCGTGTGTTCTCAGGTGCCCCACCCTCCCTCCCTTATCTTCTCATTTCCACAGGGTATGCCCACTTACAGGCCTACCCACGATCATGGCTTAGGGCACACAACAAGCCATTTAGTCAGGTCAGCTAAGACACGCCTAGCTCGGTTAGGTTGTTCCCGTTGTTTCTCTCCCTAGGGTTCTTCGGATATCTCTTGGCCGTAGCCATGACCACAATTGTGGTATTTGACCATTGATATAGTGAATTATTATGCACTTGCACTTTAACCTTCTGCTGGCTGTCATATGGTCCCATAATTTGGAACCATTAGACATCCATATGCCGCGGTGTAATCTGCAACCACTTTTTGATATGGTGTTTTGCTACTCAGCATTTGCACTTTAGCATTTTTATATCTGTGGTTACAGTTATACATACAGAAATCAGTGAGGTACTGCACTCCTTTTTTCTACCGCCTTTTGCACATTGCATACTCCAAACCCCCCCTCCCCATGTCTCATTTGTGTTAACATGCCTCCTCAGATATAGCTATATTTTATCTGTTGTCTCATGTCTCGTTTATGTGTCATTTATTCAATAAAGGATTTTTTTTTAATGATATACCCGTTTAATGTCAGTTTATTCTTGTTGGTTGGTGTATTCATGTACACTGAGTGGGTTGTTACTTACTCTTTCCGGGTTTATTTAACATAGTATATTTAATTACTGTTTATGTGTATGTCTATGTTCTGTGTAACCTATTTGTAATATACCCAGTATTTTAATGTAGCTTGTGCTCGGATCGGCTCATGATGAGAGGATCCCCTACCTAAGCCTATACTCCCCCCCCCCCCCTACCTAGAAGCAGCAGAGTTATGCCGGAACTGCTTATCGAAGGGTAGACTAAAGGAGGCCACACCAATGATGAGTCCTGAAAAGAAGGGGGGGCTTCTGGGTGGGTCGAAAGCATTCGAACCGACAAGTGGGGGCAGGAGAGCCAGGCTTAAATAGTGAAAGCCCCGCCTCCCCTCACACAAATACGGCACTCTTAATTGCCTACCACTTGTGCTCGGATCGGCTCATGATGAGAGGATCCCCTACCTAAGCCTATACTCCCCCTCCCCCCTACCTAGAAGCAGCAGAGTTATGCCAGAACTGCTTATCGAAGGGTAGCCTAAAGGGGCCAAAAGAACCATGCATAGGAGTTTGAAAAGACTTTAATAACAGAAACTACAAAACCAAAACTCGGAAAGCCAGTGACATTTCGTATTAAGGATCCTGGATATAACGCATGTAAAACGTGGAACTCCAAGGACCCAACCGTTTGAGGACATGTACTGGCACCTTATGCATGGACGCCGCAGCTGCCGCGCCAATGCGGAAGGAATGTCCTGTGATTGAGAGAGGATTGACCCCTGAACCTGTCAACAAAACCCGAATGTACCTAAGAAAAGGCCGCGGTGGTTAGCCGGGCATTGCCTAGTTGGAGTACAGGAGAACATGCCGGCTTGGACTCAATACTACGCAGCTAAGCATCCAAGGCCTGCACCGGACATCATCTGTTGGCCGTGGGGAAGTATCTGACCTCCACCGATTCCCCCGGCCGTGACGTCTTGGACGAGGCCAAGGTGAGGACTAAGATGGACCCGCGCTGGGTGAGCCGACCCTTGCGCAAGCACCCAGCCGGCGTATTGGTGCCCCTGAGCTCGCCTGGCCTGAGGAATCCATGGAAGGCCAGGTACAAGGCTGTTTCTACCAGAGCGCTTACCTGCGGGCCGAACGGTTTACCGTGCAGTTTGTCTGTCACGGACCTGAACAAGCTACCGGTAAATGGCTGACGCACATGTCGTTTCACAACAGACATCTTGCGCAAACCATTCAACACCGCTCTGATAGGGTGGGCGGAGAA
Organism: Bufo bufo; assembly: GCF_905171765.1. Lineage (NCBI taxonomy): Eukaryota > Metazoa > Chordata > Amphibia > Anura > Bufonidae > Bufo > Bufo bufo. The sequence goes on along the minus strand of NC_053398.1, from coordinate 71,634,061 downwards.
GAGTGACGGTAGGTCCGGATGTAGCATGTACCAATGGTGCTGACTACCTGCCAGGTATAGTTTAACAGTGCTATAGGACAGGTTTAATTGAGAGTGGCAAAAACCAGACGAAGCCCAATAGGTGAGTGATAGGCCCCAGGCCAGCGGCCGGGTAGGTGTTCTCATATTTCTGAAACAGGCGCTAAGCTGTCTTGTAAGCCCTCAGAGTATACTGGACAAGGAATTGGCCATCAGTCTCTCAGCTACGGTGAGATGAGAGACTAGTCCAAGCGCAGCTGGGACTGGTGAGGAATTGGCGTTGGCAACCGATCTGCCCCTGGACAAACCTGAAAGAAAAGTGGAATTTTTATTATTATTATTTTTTCCGGAGAAGCCATGCGTGAGAGACTCTAATGGCGGAGTCATATGTGTAAACCTAAAATGGAGAAGCCATGCGTGCGAGACTAATGGCGGAGTCATATGTGTAAACCTAAAACGGAGAAGCCATGCGTGAGAGACTCTAATGGCGGAGTCATATGTGTAAACCTAAAGCGGAGAAGCCATGCGTGAGAGACTAATGGCGGAGCCATGCGTGAGAGACTACTGGCGGAGTCATATGTGTAAAACTAAAACGGAGAAGCCATGCATGAGAGACTCTAATGGCGGAGTCATATGTGTAAACCTAAAACGGAGAAGCCATGCGTGAGAGCAGGGGCGTAGCTAAAGTCTCATGGGCCCAGGTGCAAGAGTTAGGCTTGGGCCCCCCTTCCCTCAGTGCTTTGTGTGTCTTCTTATGCAGCACAAGGGTCTTTGGGCCCCCTCAGGATCCTGGGCCCAGTAGCGACTGCTACCTCTGCACCCCCTATAGCTACGCCCCTGCGTGAGAGACTCTAATGGCGGAGTCATATGTGTAAACCTAAAATGGAGAAGCCATGCGTGAGAGACTCTAATGGCGGAGTCATATGTGTAAACCTAAAACGGAGAAGCCATGCGTGAGAGACTCTAATGGCGGAGTCATATGTGTAAACCTAAAACGGAGAAGCCATGCGTGAGAGACTCTAATGGCGGAGTCATATGTGTAAACCTAAAGCGGAGAAGCCATGCGTGAGAGACTAATGGCGGAGCCATGCATGAGAGACTACTGGCGGAGTCATATATGTAAAACTAAAACGGAGAAGCCATGCGTGAGAGACTCTAATGGCGGAGTCATATGTGTAAACCTAAAACGGAGAAGCCATGCATGAGAGACTCTAATGGCGGAGTCATATGTGTAAACCTAAAGCGGAGAAGCCATGCGTGAGAGACTAATGGTGGAGCCTTGCGTGAGAGACTACTGGCGGAGTCATATGTGTAAAACTAAAATGGAGAAGCCATGCGTGAGAGACTCTAATGGCGGAGTCCTATGTGTAAACCTAAAACGGAGAAGCCATGCGTGAGAGACTCTAATGGCGGAGTCATGTGTGTAAACCTAAAACGGAGAAGCCATGCGTGAGAGACTCTAATGGCGGAGTCATATGTGTAAACCTAAAGCGGAGAAGCCATGCGTGAGAGACTCTAATGGCGGGTCATGTGTAAACCTAAAACGGAGACGCCATGCGTGAGAGACTCAAATTGCGGATTATAATTATAATTTATTTATTTACTTTTATTTTATTTTTTCTTCTAAACTATAAACCACTTAAGCAGCTCCAGTATGGGCACAGCTCTGAGTACGAGCATGAAGAGCATGGTATAAAGCAGATCACCTGCATGGACTAACTAACACCCTGTGCCTAAATAACCCCCTTGGAACCTTATGTACGGCCGGCAGAAGGAAGCCAGCCACCGCCTATGATCTGCTCCCCCTGACCGAGCCTAGTACTCCTTCCCCTGATCCCCGCATAACTAACGGCACGGCGGCCCGTGCCAGACTTTATTGAAGATGAGGAGCGGGGACACGGTGTCCCCTGCAACTTTACACACCGCCGCGTGGGGCGCTCACGCTGCTCCCTGGCAGAGTGCACCAGTGCGGGGGAGCCCCCACCTCAGCCAGGGGCCGACCCACCGCCGGCTGGACACTCGTACTGCGTAGGGAGCGGTGCCGCTCCCTGGCAATGTGCACCTGGGCAGGGGGAGCCTTCCTTTACCGGCCCCCGCCGGTTTGAATCGTGTGCCGCATGGGGAGCCGCACAGCTCCCTGGCAGAGTGCACCGGTGCGGGGGTGCCCTTGCCGGCTGGGCACCCATACCGCGTGGGGAGCAGCACAGCTCCCTGGCATTGTGCGCCGGTGCGGGAGTGCCCCCCCTCACCTAGGGGCTGGTTGTTGTGACTGGAACCCGCTGGGAGACTGAGGCCTTACCGGACCTACCTGTGACCGTGAAGGCTGACCTCCCAGGCCGTGGCTGACCCGCGAGCGTGACGCAACTTCCCGTAGATGCCCACCAAGTGCCTGTGGTCAAAACAGGAGTGCAACCGAGTCTGTGGACGTGACCGACTAGCCCCTGTAGTCGTGAGGGGACCCTACATCAAGACTAGCGATAACGGACCATTGCCTGTAGACGTGGTAGTATTACCTCACGAGTCTGTTGATGTGAGACTAATGCCTGCAGGCGTGACAGGGCTTTATAACGAGTCTGTAGTCGTGACAGACTAATGCCTGCAGTCGAGGCAGGGCTTTATAACGAGTCTGTAGTCGTGACAGACTAATGCCTGCAGTCATGGCAGGGCTTTATAACGAGTCTGTAGTCGTGACAGACTAATGCCTGCAGTCGTGACAGGGCTTTATAACGAGTCTGTAGTCGTGACAGACTAATGCCTGCAGTCGTGGCAGGGCTTTATAACGAGTCTGTAGTCGTGACAGACTAATGCCTGCAGTCGTGGCAGGGCTTTATAACGAGTCTGTAGTCGTGACAGACTAATGCCTGCAGTCATGGCAGGGCTTTATAACGAGTCTGTAGTCATGACAGACTAATGCCTGCAGTCGTGGCAGGGCTTTATAACGAGTCTGATGTCGTGACAGACCTGGAAAAAATATTATTATTTTTTATTTATTTATTTATTTTTTTAATTATGCCAACTTCCCACCAAAGGACACGACTGTAGGCGCCACCCTGCAAGACATGCGTCAGCGGCCTGAGCATAGATAGGCCACCATACCCAGTCCCCCAAGCCCACGCAGGAGTAAAGGGGTGGCCCACTCATGCGCACCACCCCTGACTCACCTGGCGGCCATGACAGCCACAAACCCCGCAGTATCGCAAAGTAGCCAAGCACCTGCGGACCTGAATAAACAAGGACAGACGTGTGAGTGAGCGAACCCCGGCTGAGTGACCCCTCACCCACGCAACTGCTCCCTAGCTAACAACCAGCTTGTCGCAGCTGCGCCCCGAAACCGACCCACTAACTCCCAACGTACCGTATGGGCTATGGGCGGCCAGACTACGTGAACGCGGCGTAGTGGCAATCCTAACGGAGACGCTGCTGACAAACCAGTGGGCTGTTACTAATTATGTCGCTCTGCATCTGTACATGTAATTCCCCCTTTTCACCTTAACCACCCCTTTTATTTTATTAATTTTTTTCATTTTAACGACTGACGCCTGCCCCAGTGTGCCTAGAACTAGTGCTGAGCAAGGAGCCCAGTTCCTAGACTGCAGTACCAGAATGGCCTGTAGGTGTCGCCCTCTCTTAAGACAAGAACCTGCTGGAGCGCCGAAGGCCAGTAAACCGCCCTGTGAAGCCGGTGAGCGGAGTAAACGCTGCGCGCGATGGCATGAGTCCGGGAGTGCAACTCGCCACACAGGAGCCACAGGTGAGGGGGTGACCGAGGAGGCTGTAGCACTGTTCACCTGGGGGACGCTGCATGTGTGAGCGGGGTGCCTGAACAGGAGCGGAAAGTGCGGGGCAGACACAGGTGCGGCTGGGGACAGACGGCAACGCTCGGCAGCATCACATAACATAAATAAACGAGACGGGTGGGCAGCCACCCGGCCTACCTATTCTCCGCAGCGATGAGCCCGATGCACCCGACCACGCAAACTAACAAAGAGACACGCGACTTCTCTGGAACGGATAGCCAATCCACGAGCCGATTCAAAAGCGTTCGAACCGACAAGTGGGGGCAGGAGAGCCAGGCTTAAATAGTGAAAGCCCCGCCTCCCCTCACACAAATACGGCACTCTTAATTGCCTACCACTTTAAACAATAGTGCTCAGAAACATGAGATAACATACCTTTTATGTATTTTTGGAGTTGGCACAATGAGAATGCACCTGTTGTCCAATCAAAGTTCTGTGCTAGTACTCAATGTACTTAGCACCTCTGCAACTGCCCTACCTGCTCCAGGAATCCAAATATAGGTTCTAACCCAGTATTTTAATGTAGCTTTAAACAATAGTGCTCAGAAACTAGGCTTCGTCCATGCTGACTTCTGTGGTTGCAATCCAAACCCTTCCCAACATTTCTTAGCCATTGAAATGACAGCTCTGTTTAACTGCAAATCACAATGGCTGCCTCCAGAAAATCAATATGGCAGCCTCCATGAAAATTTCAATAGACGGAACACTGAGTGTGTCATAATGTCCATATGAACTTAGAGAGTACCCCTCTTTACCCCCTGTTTCAACATGGGGGAAGGTAGCAGTCACCGAAGAAGCAATGTCATTTCTGGCTTTTGCTTTTTGGCCACAGCAATGAAGGTGCAGATCAGTTTAGCATCTGCAACTCAACACCTATCAAGAGATAACATACCTTTTATGTATTTTTGGAGCTGGCACAATGAGAATGCACCTGTTGTCCAATCAACGATCTGTGCTAGTACTCAATGTACTTAGCACCTCTGCAACTGCCCTACCTGCTCCAGGAATCCAAAAGTAGGTTCAAAAGGTAGCCTCCATGAAAATTTCAATAGACGGAACACTGAGCGTGTCATAATGAAACCCTTCAGCATCCATGGATGATGACACCACAAAGGGTCCTTGCTGTTTTAATCTCTAGCAGCAGCCATGATTCTTCATTCTTCAATTAGATGTGGATCCATGCACATCAACAGGTATGGTGCCAATCCACAGGTAAGGGCGCGTTTTTGTTTATGTGAAACAAAGGTGTCAGTTTATGGAAAGATTTGTTTGACGGAAAAATTGCATTTCTGTGCAGATTGGAAAACAATCCAGCGACTAATAGCAGGCCCAAAACACAAAAACCTTCTTATGTATTTCTGACGGTATGGCCATATGAACTTCGAGAGTACCCCTCCTTGCCCAATATTGCAACATGGGGGAAGGAAGCAGTCACCGACGGAGCAATGCCATTTCTGGCTTTTGCTTTTTGGCCACTGCAATGAAGGAGAAGATCAGTTTAGCGTCTGCAACTCAACACCTATCATGAGATAACATACCTTTTATGTATTTTTGGAGTTGGCACAATGAGAATGCACCTGTTGTCCAATCAACGATCTGTGCTATTACTCAATGTACTTAGCACCTCTGCAACTGCCCTACCTGCTCCAGGAATCCAAAAGTAGGTTCTAACCCAGAATTTTAATGCAGCTTTAAACACTAGTGCTCAGAAACTAGGCTTCGTCCATTCTGACTTCTGTGGTTGCAATCCAAACCCTACCTAACATTTCTTATCCATTAAAATGACAGCTCTGTTTAACTGCAAATCACAATGGCTGCCTCCAGAAAATCAATATGGCAGCCTCCATGAAAATTTCAATAGACGGAACACTGAGCATGTCATAATGGAACCCTACAGCATCCATGGATGATGACACCACAAAGTGCCCTTGCTGTTTTAATCCCTGGCAGCAGCCATGATTCTTCATTCTTCAATCAGGTGTGGATCCATGCACATCAACAGATATGGTGACAATCCACAGGTAAGGGCGCGTTTTTGTTTATGAGAAACAAAGGTGTCATTTTATGGAAAGATTTGTTTTACGGAAAAATTGCATTTCTGTGCAGATTGGATTATTGTCCAGGATCTATTAGCAGGCCCAGAATACAAAAACCTTCTTATCTGTTTCTGACGGTATGGCCATATGTACTTCGAGAGTACCCCTCTTTGCCCCCTGCTGCAACATGCAGGAAGGAAGCAGTTACCGACGGAGCAATGTCTTTCCTGGCTTTTGCTTTTTGGCCACTTCAATGAAGGTGCAGATCAGTTTAGCATCTGCAACTCAACACCTATCATGAGATAACATACCTTTTATCTATTTTTGGAGTTGGCACAATGAGAATTCACCTGTTGTCCAATCAAAGTTCTGTGCTAGTACTCAATGTACTTAGCACCTCTGCAA